>NC_064601.1:4510000-4677500 GCF_943734735.2 Anopheles gambiae | reverse complement strand
ACGTGAATAAAAACTAACGTCAAACCTTAATGTTACGGCTTTCTTATTGTTTTTAAATGCATTTTAAATTGTAGCATTAAATAATTGCAACTGTCTTTTCAATCCGCTCCACATGAGCGCCCCGCGTTACCTTAGCAACCATGTTCGATACAGCGTTTAAACCACGTGCTTTGGTGGTCAAAGTAGCAGCGAGAAATGAAAAACCGGTCTTCCTCCACAAAAATGGTACCTTGGTATTGTATTGCATCGCAGTAGGCTAAATCCTATTGTTACCACTACAGCGATGTGCCGGTTAAGGGCCCTTTTGTCGTGTTTATGAGCGATCGCGCTCTCAAGTGATCGCGTGATTCGTGCGGAAAAGAGACGCAAATGACTAGCCGTCCTCTTCACACGTCCGTCTAATGCCTAAGGGGGGAAGCGTCCCAGCACCGTCACCAGCTTGACAAAGTAATTTAACCTCACCAATCAAGCGGAAGCGGAGAGGGGGGATTCCATGTGCTGGAAACGATCACTTGCCTTCGTCTTCGCTGGCTGCTGTGAGTAGGAAATCGTGTGGTGTGATTTTTACTGCGATTCAGATCGTTCACCAAGCCGGCTGTCCCGTTCTGTGGTCAGCTTTGTGTTGTGTGTAATTTTACATTAAAATTCATCGTGTGTGTGTGTGCTACCCTCCCAAATCCATTCGTCTCGCCAAAAACGTGAGTAAAACGACGCCGGCAACTCGGTTTGTAGCACGCGTCCTTCCTCTCTGTGTGTGACCCAGTTGTTTGTGTGTGTGTTTGTTTCGTTGTTGTTTTTTTTTACAATAAACAATCCCTAACCTCCCAAATTGACCCCCTCGTGGAGGCACTTTACCATACCCTATACTATCACTATTTGCACTATCGGCTCCGGAACTAACGTGAGAGCTGCCCCGGCTGCTCCCGCTGGCGGATTGGCATCGATCGGCAAGGCTGTTGGTAACGTCGACTGTCGGTTCTCGGCTGACGTTGGCCTGAGGGCGCCTCTTATCAGCTTCCCCCCTCGAGGGGTTGTTGTTGTTATTGTACCATTTCTCGTTCCCTGCCACTCTCACTTGTGATGTGATCGGACATTATCGATCGTTCACTGTGTTTCTTCGTTTTCCAGCAGTCCAGTGGTCGACCCGGAACGGCAGTCTTTGCGTGACTTCGGTAGTGAAAGGTTTGAAGCGATACACCAGCACCAGCACCACCACCACCACAATGGCTAGTGGAAAGATTGGTAAGTGTCGGTCGGTGTCAGGGGACAATGATCGAAGCAATTCTCACTAAATTCCTCGCTTCTCCATCCATCCCTGCCGGCAGCACTCGTAAGCGTGTCGGACAAGTCCGGACTGGTGGAGTTTGCCAAGGGGCTGAACGAGCTCGGCCTGAAGCTGGTGGCGAGCGGTGGCACGGCGAAAGCGATCCGCGACCTGGGCCTGCCCGTGCGCGACGTTTCGGACATAACCGGCGCACCGGAGATGCTCGGTGGGCGGGTGAAGACGCTCCACCCGGCCGTACATGCCGCCATTCTCGCCCGGATGACCGAATCCGACCAGCGTGACATCAGCCAGCAGAAGTACGAGCTGGCCCAGCTCGTCGTGTGCAATCTGTACCCGTTCGGGTTGACCATCTCCAAGCCGGACGTGACGATTGCGGACGCGGTGGAAAACATCGACATCGGCGGGGTGACGCTGTTGCGTGCCGCGGCCAAAAACCACCAGCGCGTCACGGTGCTGTGCGATCCGAAGGACTACTCGAAGGTGCTGGACGAAATCCGGCAGCACGGCGACACAACGCCAGCCACCCGCCAGCTGCTGGCGCTGAAAGCGTTCACGCACACGGCCGAGTACGATGCGATCATTTCGGACTACTTCCGCAAACAGTACTCGGCGGGCGTATCGCAGCTCAACCTGCGCTACGGCATGAACCCGCACCAGAAGCCGGCCCAGATCTTCACGCTGCTCGAACGCTTGCCGCTGAAGGTGGTGAACGCGTCGCCCGGCTTCATCAATCTGTGCGATGCGCTGAACGGGTGGCAGCTGGTGCGCGAGCTGAAGCGTGCGCTTGGGCTGCCGGCCGCGACCAGCTTCAAGCACGTGTCGCCTGCCGGCGCCGCGGTCGGTGTGCCGCTGTCGCTTGAACAGGCGAAACTGTGCATGGTGGACGATATGATGGACAGTCTGACCCCGATGGCGACGGCGTACGCACGAGCCCGCGGTGCCGACCGCATGTCCTCGTTCGGCGATTTTGTCGCGCTGTCCGATACGTGCGATCTGGCCACGGCCAAGATTATTGCGCGCGAAGTGTCGGACGGTATCATTGCGCCCGGCTACACGGAGGAAGCGCTGGAAGTGCTGCGCAAGAAGAAGAACGGTTCGTACTGCGTGCTGCAGATCGATCCGACGTACGAGCCGGGACCGGTGGAGCGCAAGACGCTGTTCGGGCTGCAGCTGGAGCAGCGCCGCAACGATGCCGACATCAACAAGGCCCTGTTTACGAACATCGTGACGAAGAACAAGACGCTGCCGGAGGGTGCGCTGCGCGATCTGATCGTCGCCACGATTGCGCTCAAGTACACGCAGAGCAACAGCGTCTGTTACGCAAAGGACGGGCAGGTGGTGGGCATTGGTGCGGGGCAGCAGTCGCGCATCCACTGTACGCGGTTGGCGGGCGACAAGGCGGACAATTGGTGGCTGCGGCAGCATCCGCGTGTCGCTGGCATGCAGTTCCGCAAGGGCGTTAAGCGGGCGGAAATTTCGAACGCGATCGACAACTACGTGAACGGTACGGTGGGCAAGGACATGCCGGTGGCACAGTTCGAGGCGATGCTGGAGAAGGTACCGGCGCCGCTGACCGGGGAGGATAAGGAGCAGTGGACGCGTCAGCTGACGGGCGTTTCGCTCGGTTCGGATGCGTTCTTCCCCTTCCGGGACAACGTGGATCGGGCGAAGCTGAGCGGCGTGTCGTACATTGCCAGTCCGGCCGGGTCGACCAACGATGCCGGGGTGATTGATGCCTGCAACGAGCACGACATCGTGATGGTGCACACGAACCTGCGACTGTTCCATCATTGAAAGCAACAACAAAAAAAAACATTTAATGTTAAAACACACACAAATTGCGCGATCGTTTTAAAACGAAAACCAATCAATAAAGTACAATGATTTCTAACTGATATGTAAATTCCGCTGAACTCTGCTGCTTGTTATTGAACTCGTTGCCACTTTCGCTTTCTTCGCTTCACTGCACGGCACGGGTGATGTAGTTGTGCCGTTGCTATTGCCATGCACCAGCCTACTTAGAATGACCTTATCAAGTTCGATCTGCGACTTGCGCGTTCGAACGTCTATTGCAGTTGGCAACGCAAGATTGAACAGTATTTACAACAACACACTGGGGCTCGACATTATCATCAAATGCACCACACCACATGCTTGCAATTCTGTTCACGGTCTCCAGCGGCCTGGGGTGCCTCGGGTGGAAGCTACACCTTGAGGCAGACATGCCGGCATTCCACAGAGTATCATATTACCCAGCACTAACCGGTAAACCCCAGCCACCATCATTCTGGAGCGGCCATTTCTACACAGGGAAGGGCAAAACACACACACAAACGCACGTTGTAAACGCTGCCGAAGGAATCACTTCAAGTGACGAATGAAGCGAAACGGACTCGGCCCTCGTATCCGCGTCGTGTATATGTTCGAACGTTCCAGGGGTTTCCTTGGCCGGCGTGCTTTTTCAGCTCATCCGACGTGAACCACAGACATCGCGCTCCGCTGGCGACTGTTGTTGGCAGCACTCGAAGATTACAGCACCACGAATAACGAATTGTTCACACACAAAAAAGCAGCACCGTTTGCAGCAAACTGATAAGAAGCTACCGCCACCGCGAGCGAGACAAAAAAAGGGGTCCAAACCCACACGAACATTCCCGGTGGGTACAACAACACACTGGTGACGAAATCTAGCAACTGCCGTCGTGGTGACCGGTAAGCATCCAGTGCGCGGTTGCTTGGATGAGTAAGTGACGACGACGAAGGTAGCACACATTGTTGTCGTGTGTCTCGGGCGGCAGGGCAAGAGATTTGGCGGTTGCTGACAACCGGCGGTTGGGGAAGCAAAAGGAGTGCACCATCTTCGCTATTATATTGTAAAAACGATCGAGAGATCAACCAAGCGAACAAATCTCGAGAAGCCGAGCGTGTGCCACCAGTACCACCACTGTCTCCTTGTGTTTGCTGATAAGACCGGCACACACCACACATCGGCGGCGGAATAATCGGGTGGGTAAATATAGGCTTTTTTCCCCCCACGGCGGAGCCACTACCACCGTCAACTACTACGCGGGGAGGAGGTGCGTGCGTGCGTGCGGAGACACAGGGGTGCAATCGACCGGTGAGCATTGTAAGAGTGCCGATCCCCGGCGGCAGTATCTCGCCGAGAGGATCCGCGCAATAATATAGTCCGAACTCGTACTGGTCCGCGATGCCATTACAATACCAGACCGGGCAAGGATAGCAACGACGCAGACGGGAGACCAGAGACCAGAGAGCTTCATACCGGATCGGCAGATTCCAGAGCAAGGGAACAAACGATCGTCGTGAAATCCTTGGTGTTTCACACAATCGAGAAGTGTTTCGGACACACCGTGGGGCCACGAAGAGGAGGTTCAGTGTGTGTGCTCTGTGCCATTGTTTGCCGTGAGAGTGCGTGTGGAGGTTTTGTGAGATTAGAACCATACGGTCAATCACCGATACCCGCGAGTGCAGCATCGTCCAAGAGTTTGCCAAAGATCTTGGAGGATCGTCTCTTTGAGCGGTGGTGAAATCTTTTCACCGTTAGTGTGTGTGTGTGTGTGTGTGTGTGTGCGTGTGTGTCTGTCGGTGGTTCGTCGTTTGTCGTGCCAATGTTGCTAACGCAGCTAGAGATTGCAGTCGGTAATCCAACGTTAAAGCGGAAGTACAGTGGCGACTACGGTGCTCTCAAGAAAAAGATGGAAGCCATCAACTGGAACAAAATCATGTACATCCCCCAGGAAGAAAAGGTACTAGAAAATATCACTCCATGTATCCCTATTATGCGCTAAAATACGGTTCGTTTTTTCCCTTCCCGCCCAATTCCAATCCCAATCGGCAGCTGATATACTTCGACCAGAAGACGTACCGACTGCCGGAAGCGATCGTGACGATGTACGCCGACCGTGTGCAGCATCTCGACCTGAGCCACAACAAGCTGTCGTCCTTCGATGCGCTGGAACGCTTCCCGTATCTCGTCGAGCTCGTGCTGGACAATAACTACCTCACGGACGAGATTATCTTTCCCGCACAGCTCAATAACGTGAAGCTGCTTTCACTGAACAATAATAAGGTAAGTGACGGCGGGGGTACTCGTAAAATTGCAAAAAAGCCCGATACGATAAGAATTGCTACAGCCCAGAACAGTTCACTATCATGCGCACTCGCGAGGTGGCTCAAAGGCTATCATCGGAAGCGAGAGGAAATCATGTTTCGTCTGTACCGATAGGCAGCAGCAGCAGCATCATCACCATAATGCACACATCACTGCAGTCTGCAGGCTTGCTCGTTGCTTGCCTGCTTGCACCGAACACGTTCGTGTACTAAAACAAAGGTTTTCGATCATTGCAGTTCAAGAATTTGGATCTCCTGCTCACCAAACTGTCGCTCTGCTTTCCCGAGCTGGAGTATCTGAGCTTGCTGGGCAATCCTGCCTGCCCGTGCCATCTGCTCAACCTGAAGTACACGGAATACGATTATCAGAAATATAGGTAAGTTTGAGTAAGGGAAGAAGGAAGCATCGAACCCAATTTTCACGGGGCTTGTCACACTTGCGCAGACTGTACATCATCCGACACCTTCCGAAGCTTCGCATCCTTGACGGCCAGCGGGTGAAAAAGATGGAGCGCGACTTTGTGCGCTGCCAGCTGGAGAACTACGGCGAGACGCTCGACAACGATCCGAACGCGGTGTCCGGTTCGGCCAAGCAGCGGCAGCAGCAAACGAACGGCACCCGCAAGAGCAACACGCTGAAGCATCTCTACACGACCGTCAGCAGTGGGTTGGGATTGGGCCGGAAAAACCCGCCGGTGTACAGTCCGCTGCCCGAGACGTTGCGCGAGGTGGGCGATCATCGGGGCGCGTACGGCCGGTGCCGCTACCGGTACGTTGGGGCACAGTCCGAGGGCAACCGGTTTATACTCAACAATGACTTATGAGTAGCGTCCGCCAAGAGACACTCATATTTTTTATTCGCTGTATAATGTGTGTTTGTTTGTATGTGTGTAGTAGTTGTAGAACTAATTTTAAAAAGTAAGAGAAAAAAGCAAGATGGAAAGAAAACGGGATGGAAGTGTATACTTATGCTCCAAACCGAAACATGCCGCGCTTATGAGTGTGTGTGAGAGAGGGGTTGGGTTAGTTTTTGCCCACACCGGTTAGCTCCTGGATGCTTTTGATCAGCAGCGCATTGTACTCCTTGTGATTGACCGGGGCCACACTGACGGCGGACGTTTTGTTGCGCGGCTGCTCGCCAAAGTACTCCACCTTGGTGCGCAGCTTGAACACGAACGATTTGAAGCTGATCGAGGTGAACAGCTTTTCCGCCTCCTCCTTCTGGTACTCCAGACTGCTGCCGATCTCTTGCGACGATTTGCCCAGCATCTCTTCGGCCAGCTCCGTAAACACCGTCACCCAGCGGTTCGACGTCCAATCGCCAATGAGCATCTGTAAAGGAAAGGGACAGTTATTGAATCTGGCTCGATCGAGCGCCACTCCCTTCGCACACTTACATTCACCAGCAGCCGGTACTTGAAGTTGGGAAACTCGGCATTACACTTCTCGCAGCGAAACTGGCCATTCTCCTGATCGATCACCTTCTTGTTGCAGTCCGCCTGCGGGCACGCCTTGTACACCGCGTTTGCCGACTTGATCGTGTGTATCATTGCCTTCACCTGGAAGTAGTCGGGTTTGTCGCCGGCGCCCAGGTTCTTATCCTTCGCCTCCTGGAACGACAGCCACTCGGTGCTGACGCCGGCGGCACCACCGGTGCGGGCCGACACGCTGCTAACCGACGCCTCGCTGCCACCGTTCTCGAACCAACCGCGCACCTTGTGTGCCATCTCCAGGTCCGGATTGAGCTTCATCACACTGCCACCGATCAGGCCGAGCGACTTACCGCCACCGAACTCGGACACCCGCGCTCCCTTGAGCAGCACGACCGGATGCGTGGTGGCGGGGAAGTTCTGTGCATCGTCACCCCAGAGCGTCAGCTGCACCGATGCGTTGCTCGAATCGACGAGCGTAATTTCGCGCTTGCGCAACTCCCGGCCGGACGTTTTCGCCGTAAACTGGACCACATCGCTCGCGTCCTTGCACATGCCAATCACGTCGACCATCGCGTTCGGTTCCATGTTGGCGATCTGCGAGATCGGCACAAAGTTGTACTGTATTTCGGGCATCGAACCGTCCGCATCCTTGCACTCCTGCACGATCGTGTCGTTCGTCATCGTCATCTCGTAGTCGTTCTTCAGGCTGGTGTACTGCTTGTTGGCCGGCTTGAGCTGGCACTTCGAGATGAAGTACACCTTGTCGACCTCGATCATGTCGTAGTACCGGTCGCACTGCTCCTTGAACGCGGTGATGCGAATCTCGCCCGACTCGTCCATCACGTCCATGCTGAACAGCTTGCCCTCGCCCTTCGCATTGCTCCACGTGCGGATGCCCGACTTGGACATCACCCGCGCCTTGATCACCCACTTGTTCTGGTACGGGCTGAGCGAGGAGATGGGATGGGTGAGCGAGTCGCCGATCGATTGCGTCGGACCGGCGGAACCGCCCGACAGGGAGCGGTTGACGCTGCCGTACGAACCACCATTGCCCATGCTACTGCTGCCAGTGTCCATCGGGCGGGCAGGGGCCTGCGTGGTGGCCGGCTGGGACGGTGTGTCCGTCATCGGTTGCGGATCGCCAATCTTTTCCCCCACCAAGCTGCCCTCCTTCAGCACGGTCAGCTCGACGATGATCAGCACCCGCTTCTCGCCCTTCTCGTTCCGGTTCACGACCGAGGTGGTGTAGCGATCGATCCGGATGATGGTGTACTGTGGCAGCTTGTCCTGCTTCTGCAGATCGTTCAGCTGCGTGGCCAGCATGGCGAAACTGTACAGCGACTTACCGTCCGATATGAGCAGCCGGAAGCGCTCGGACTGTTCCCCGTTGCCGGCGATGCGCTTGGAGCCGAGAATCTGTACGACCGGGTTTTGCAGCTCGTTACCTTGCATGATTTCCTGCGGTTCGGGGGTGGGTTGAAACGCCGTGTAAATGAACGTCCATCTTCTATCAATCGTCCCAGTGCTGCTACACTTACCGCAAGGAAACCAACAGTCAGCCCGTGGGAACTCATTGTGTTTTAGGTGTGCGGGACGGTGTTTTTGATACGCTGCCGGTTTTCCTTTCCTACACCACTATCCCAAACTACACTTCCACTGCACAGAGAGACGGAAAATGTGTGTTGAAACACCGAAAACGATTGCAAATACGAGGGAAAAGTTTCGCCACAAACAACAAAAACGCACAACCGATTGCTTTGTATACGGCGGCTGCAGGGAAATGATGAAGAAGGCGCCAAAACTTCCGCAACTGTCACTGACATGACGCGACATGAAAGTTCATGGAAAAACATAGCACCGCGCGCGCGCACTCACGTAGCAGAACGTGCAAATTGAATACAAAAACCATATTTATAATTTAATTTAGGTCAAATTAATTGTTTTGCTCCGATAATTGGGCCTATTTCTGTAAAACTTTTGTGCAATAGAATTTAATTCTTTTGTCATCCACGCGACCAGTTTACACGCTGCTTCTTCCGAACAAATCAAAACAAACGTCATGCGGTGACAGTTCAGCGATACCGTCGGGTGACCTTCAGCGGATCGAAAAGGTCGTCGTTGTGGATTACACAGTTTGCTCCTGTGCAGTGGCAGCATTTACCGTGCGGCTCGTATCCTGACGGTTCCCGACTTGTCCTTCGATTTCCAAACAGGTGAAAAATCTCGCTGCTAAGAAGAATGGCCGCAAAGTACCGCATTGTGATGGTTCGCCACGGCGAATCGGAGTGGAACCAGAAGAATCTGTTCTGCGGCTGGTTCGATGCTAACCTGAGCGACAAGGGTACGTATGGCAGCGATTCGTGGTCGCTCGTTTGTTGTGATGTAACTATGTAGTACTATTGCTGACGTGCGACCCATCCTCTCGTATAGGTAAGGAGGAAGCCCTGGCCGCCGGAAAGGCCGTGAAGGAGGCGGGCCTGAAGTTCGACATTGCCCACACGTCGCTGCTCACCCGTGCCCAGGTCACGCTGGACTCGATCCTGAAGGAGTCGGGCCAAACGAGCATTCCGATCCAGAAGACCTGGCGCCTGAACGAGCGCCACTACGGTGGCCTGACCGGGCTGAACAAGTCCGAAACGGCGGCCAAGTACGGCGAGGAGCAGGTGCTGATCTGGCGCCGCAGCTTCGATGTTCCCCCGCCCAACATGGAACCGGACCATGCCTACTACGATGCGATCGTCAAGGACGAGCGGTACAAGGACGACCCGAAACCGAACGAGTTCCCGATGGCCGAATCGCTGAAGCTGACGATCGCTCGCACCCTGCCGTACTGGAACGACGTTATCATTCCGCAGCTGAAGGAGGGCAAGAACATTATCATTGCCGCGCACGGCAACAGCCTGCGCGGTATCGTGAAGCATCTGGACCAGATGACGGATGAGGCGATCATGGGCCTGAACCTACCCACCGGCATCCCGTTCGTGTACGAGCTGGACGAGAACCTGAAGCCGGTCGTGTCGATGAAGTTCCTCGGCGATGAGGAGACGGTCCGCAAGGCGATCGAATCCGTCGCTAACCAGGGCAAGGCCAAGTAAGGCGGCAAACGGGGGGTCCATGGGGGGATACCCATGCCAAAACCCGGAAGTTGCTATTCGAATATGCCCCCCCTTTATGTTTCCGTTTCCGTTTTTGTGTGATGCGTCCCTCGTTTAGAAGCTGTTGTTTGAGACAGGAAGTCAGTCAGTCTGCCAAGTCAGTAATTTATTTATAGCGTAGCGGAGTTTGGGGTAGAGAGCACCACTCTATTACACAAACTCTCTCTCACACACACAGCAGCAGCGGCAGCAGCACAAGCCTGTGTTGGGCGCGTATCACGCTAGACCAGATTCCACGAATCGTAATCTTAATTGTATTGTTCAGGATAATTGTCATGAAATAAAGCTTAATTTGTTGACTGTCTGTAAAGCTGTAACGGGTCTGGGCGGGTTTTTTTGTTGTTCTCATTGGCGGGAAACAGATTGATATACACACGCTCGATTATTATAACATTTATTTTTTATTTTTAGTTTTCTTTCGTATATAGAGCAGTTACAAAGGTGGTTGATGTTTTCCTTTTATTTCTGTCCTTCCCTAACTATTCCTCTACGGCCTGTGTCTGCTCTCTCTGTCTCTCTCTTTCTCACCTGTGTTCCTTCCTTCCTAGTCCTGCGCTCCTATCTTCTCCACCGTTTTTTTTGCTCCTCCTTCAACTCTCCTCCACGCAACCGATCCCTATTACTGCCCTTTTATCTTAAAAAAACGCATCCTATCTGGCTCCCCATACAACAACTGCCTGCCTGCCTGCGACTGATCGGTTGTCGGAGTATGATGTGGTTCTGCAGTGTGACCAATCGTCCAAACACGTTCGGATTCCGGTTATCAATTCTACCGTACGCCCTCTCTTTCTCTGTGTGTCTCTCTCGCTCCCGGCACCATTGATTGTGGTCATTGGGTGTTTTCTTTTTTCTTTTCTTTTTTTGTTGCAGCCATTCTTCATCCGTGAGTGTGGTGGTGGATTGAGCTTATTTTAACGTATTTTTTTCTTCTTCTTTTGTTTCTGTTTTAAGCTTTTTGTTCTCTTTTTCTTCTCAATCTTTCGTGGTGTTTTTGCTCGCAGACTTTCAGTCTACCTTCAAACCTTCCAGCTAACCAAAAAACCGTTCAACGAAAACTGATAAACTAACTGCTCAAATGATGAGTTCATCCCATCAGTGGTATGCCCTCTCCGTCGGTATTGCTTATTACAAGGATATTATCGTGTAGCTAGAGCGATGTGGCCGGGGCCGCTCCGAAACTCCGCGCAAGAGCTTCGGTACACCGGAAAACGAATGTCGAAATGTTTGCGAAATTAGGCGTGTAACATCGGTCCACGTTGGTACGCGATCACTGCACACCCCCCCCCCCCACCAGCGGGCTGTGGTTGCTTCGATTCCTTACAAGTTATACATATATAGCTTAGTGGCAGTCGCGCCATGCGGTGTTTCGGTAATGGCATAACGAGCTTGTGTGTCCCTTTCTTACGACCGGAATAGAGCAACAAAGGCTGTGTCGTCGTTTGTGAAAAACGGATAATATATAGGATGCAAAAAAGAAGCTACTACAAAAAAAAAAAAAAAAATGGCGCAACGTCGTGATGGGCGGGATGGTTAAATTCAACTCGAACGGAGTCCTTAGCCTTCCTTTCTGGCCTTCTAGTAGCATCTAGTAGCCACCGATAGGGGAGCCCACGTGGAGCCCCCGGCGTGGTGGGTTCGTAGTTTACGTTGGTAGTGGTTGTTACTTTACTGTTTGGTTTTAGTTTATACAATCAAGGGAAACATGAACTGTTGCTGCTCTTTGCGCTTTCTGTCCGCTTTCGGTTGTATGCAAAAAACGGGGGTTTATCGGGCATGTTTTTCTACTTGTATGAAAGACGAACGGCAAATGGGGTTGGGAAAACGGTGTCACTTTCCCACACTTTTGGGCTGGGCGGTGGATTTTTGAGAACAAACGGAACACGAACGAACCATATCGCTAATTTCTGCGTTCTGCTATGTATGTATGTGTATGTGTGTACGTTTGCGAAGGGTTTTGAAGGATGCGTTGAGTTATGTTTATCCGAATTCTATCATTCTATCAATAACAATCCAACTATGTCTTAGTGCGATTGTAGATGTTCTCACAACTATTGCTTCAATTTTGTGTCTTACTACTACTACACTTAGAACACGGTTCAACACACAATCGGTTGATGCGGAGGAGGGCAAACTTAAGATAAATGCTTATTCAAAGAAAGGAAAAACAGCGGGTGAATTGAAAGAAACTGCTCTATTTCGAAAGGAGCTTTCGAGTGTTCTGATTGCTTGAGTAAATGTTATAATATTGAGGAAAGAAATGAAAGGAAACAAAAAACCATTCAAAATATTGTAGTGTATGTGTGTGTGTGTACGTCAACTTTTTTTTGTGTGTAATAGATTTGGTTACATTTAAAAGTTTTATTTATGCACAATAAATGGAGCAATCTTAAAAATAATCTGCTATTTTACGAAAAAGGTATTAATTCCTGTGTCATCCGGGCATATTTTCTGTTTAAATGTGCTTTTGCTGGCGGATTCGTTTCTATAGCAACGTTTCGCTAACTAAACTTTTGTTGCATCGGAGCTTCTACGCACGCACGGTTTTTCTGCGCACTAACCAGCTGACCTGACCTTCCTCACACACCGGAACAACTGCTGCTGAGCTAGTATATTCTTACATGAGAATGAAAATAAAGTGAAAACACACAAAATCAACGGTCGCGTAGGGCGCGTGGGGTGTTTTTTTGTTCTTCTTTATCTAAAACATAAAATTTCTCCCATTTCTGGGTGGAAGAGTAAGATGTAAAATTCAAACAATATAAATTATAACGGCAGCATTTTGATCGTAGCTTTTCGCAAACTTGAGCGTCACTATGTATGTAAGGGTCAGTAGTAACAATCGAGCCGGATTCATGTTATACGTTATATGTTGCTGTTACTCTTTGCCTGCAGCTGGTACAGTATTAGATGATGCTGGGTTTGAACCGTAAGAACTATATTAGTTAGAGCAATGTGTAACATTCAATAATTAAATTCTAGCCGATTATATAGCGATGTAGTAAAAAGTACGAATTTAACACACACAAAAAATGGGCAATGTGTAAGCTTAGTGCTTTCGAGTCGTTCTCTACTTTGCTTAAAAAACCGGGGTGTAGTTTTCATGCGTCAATCTGCTGGAGCTGAATGATAGTTGATTATTTACTTATTTTGCTAAAACAAATCAAATCAAACAAAAAAAAAGGGTGGAAGGGAAATTTTCTAGCCCAGTTTTAAATGAAATATTCCGATTTGGGTCGACAGGAGTGAAACACCATTTTGATACTTCATTGCCTTTTAGTTGTAACATAATGGAACCAGACCGAGCAACGAAAAAAAAAAATAGAAAAATTAAACAAAACAAAAAAGATAGGAAAAACTGTTACTACAAAACTGCGGAACGCAACAAATTGTCCGCCGTTTAAACGAAGCTATCACATTAAACAAATGTGTGAGTAATAGAACAAACTAATAACGATAGTAAATAGCTAGTACACTAGAGTACAACAAAAAGGCCTGTGAGCGAGCGCATGTTTAGACGCAAAAACGAAACAAACAAACAAACGAAAAAAAGCAAATAAAGAAAACAATGTAGAAAAATCACACAACTCAACAGGTTTTTTAAGCGTTTGAAAATTTCCCTTCCGTGTTTACGAATATCTATATACGAAGGATGTAGGAGCACTGCAGCACAACAGTCACAGTTACTGTTGAACCCAAAATTAATGGATAAAACAGTTCTAACAAAAAAATAAAATAAAATAATATAAAAGAGACTATGTCCTTCTAAAGCATAATTAAATGATTGTGGGTGTGTCTTATGCGTTATAATTGAACTCCATGTGTGTGTGTGTTTGCTGGATCTAGCTGAAATGATCGTGTCGAATTGATTTCAAAGTGTTCAAAGATGGTCCCCGGGCTCTATGTAGTGGTGTCCGAATAAACTGCCTTAACTGGATCAAATCTGTCCAACCTTAAGCTTAGCCAGCAACGTTTACCGTTAAAGGATTACCATACTAATAAAAGTAATAACATAAAATAAACATTCAATATATTGCATAATTTATCCTTTTGTTACTAATCTTTTTTCCTCCTCCGTTTTTCCTCCGTTTTTCCTCACTCCTACGCATAATTCCTAATAACCGTCCGTGCACTAGTCGTGGAGTATGATGTATGTGTAGATTACTGTGAAAGAGAATTTGACCTCGAGTGATGCATGCTATTTGAAAATTCTGTTTCATCAACAACCGTTTTACCGCTTAAAGGTTAAAAGTTCTGCACTACCATAAGCTCTGAGGAAGGTTAAAAGTTTCGTCTCTTTCTATTTGTAATTGTTCGCAACGTTGCTTAAGGTTGTTGGTTGCTGTGTTTGAGTTTCTTTAAAGGGCTTTTTCGTCTATATTTTAATCGATATTGTAAAGTGAGCATGACAGATCGTTACATCCCATGCATGTAGTACCGGAGATAGCGGATAACTATTGTTAAGGGTTAGAATGTTGGACCAAAATTCGTGTCCCTGTGTCTGTTCTACGTAAGCTCTAGCCTAAACCGAACACAATTTGTTATCTGTATAATAATTTTGACCTACACGCGCACACGGACCTTCAGAAACTGGGCAGGGGCAGGTCCGTCCTTCCCTACACTTCATCTCTCAACGGCGGAAGCCGCTATTTGTTTGTTTGTTTGTTTATATTTCAATCAGTCTTTACTCCCACTTTGCTTTTATAAGGCAGCTCGCAATTATTGGGCACCATCATCATAGAACATCTTCCGAGTCCGTCCGTTCCTAGCCCCACACGTATCCTTTTTTTTTCTCTCTTTGACAGCGCCCCGTTTATCGACTAAGTGTAGCATAGACGAAATAGAAATAAAAGCACTGCGTCTCGTCTCTTATCTTCTACCCAAGGGCACTACACACAGAGGCCACCTACAAGAGTGGGCCTGTGTTTTGCCACCATCCATCCCCCGTAACGAGGGAGGGTTAAACACGTTTAGCTGTGGCTTTTCTTTTCCTCCCTACGCTTATATCACTTTACAGATTCCTTACTCTAAATAACAGTATGCTTTATTCGAATTTTAATCTCTACTGCTACAGGATTTCGTTAAAGTAATTTGATTTTTGTTTGTTTGCATGCTGCAGAAGTTTCTCGCTTGTGGTGGAATTGAAATTGTTTTTGCTTAGAGTTTTGTTTCTCCATGATTTTTGCGTGTTTTGAAGAATATTTTCGTTTCCAATAATAGCTTCTGTGCACTGTGCAATAGTCGAATAATCCACAAACGTTGTAAAAGTCGATAACTGAAATATTGCTTTAGCTAGGTAAGGTAGCGTCCGGATAAGAAGCATTGACTGTTGTGACGGGCAGGGGCCACATACACATACTGATATGGGGACATAAACTCGGCAGTTGCTATCATGTAACGTAAACAACAAAATAAAAGTAAATGGTAATCAAACAAATTGTAGTATTAGGGTAGAAATAAACGGTATACGGTACCGTGTTTTATGCTCCTATTGTATGCACATCTCGTGTTCGTGCGCTCACGGGTACCGTCAGTTTGTCTACATTGAGGATATTTAATTGTTTTAGTTCATATGCTGCAGTTGACGTCACACTGTTGAATGGTTGCTATTTGTTGCTATCAATCGGTAAGGGATTTTTTGTTTGTTTTATACTACCAATGTAAAGTACAATGCTAATTGTCGATAAGGTTCGATTGCGTTAGTTTCCGTTTGTCGCTGTTAATCCGTTCTCTCCGGTCTTATGCCCGCATCCGTTCGTTCGTTCGTAGCGTTAGCGTGTTCAGCGTTCTGCGATACTAGTTTTATTGTATGTAAATTGGTGGACTAAGCCAACGGGTACAACTTCGTTTGATATAACAAAATGGGAAAGGAAAACAAAATGAATCTCGCCGTTCTCGCTGGGATTAGTGTCGCGCGTATAACTAACAGCCTGTGTTTAGCCTTCTACATTCCAGCGGCAGCGGCAGTAGTAGCAGCAGCAGCAGCAGCAGCAGCATTCCCGACGCTATGGGACATTCTAATGATGTTTGCCTGCTCATCCACAAACCCCCGAACCGTCTCCGTGTTCACGTGTGCTTACATACTCGTTATGCATTCTTTTAGTTACGTGTTGGCGTTTTGCGTGTGTGTGTTTGAGTGTTGATGTGTATATATAATTATAATTTTAATGTTTCGTTTCACTTTGCGTGATTCATTTGTGTATTGCAAACATTGATTCCTCCTATATCTCCTACCCTTCTCCTCCTCTGCCTTGCTTTCTCTCCTGCCATTCCTAACAAACATAAAAAAAACACACACAGAAATCAAAGTTGTAAGTTAATTCATCTGCCTGCCTCAGTTAATCCGTTGTTAAGCCTTTACGATGTGCTTCTTCGTTATCGTATTTGTTTAAAGTGTCGCTTTAATTATACCACTTGTTTTCTTTCCTTTGTTTTTGTTGATATATTGTCTTCGTGTATAGTTTTCATTCCCTTTTCTGCATTCTTTTCTCGCATTCTTTTCACTTTGCCTTTTGCACTTTTTTGCACTATGCTGCACTCGTCTATGAAGAGTATTTTACTGTTTTTTTTTATCAAACGCTATCACTTTTATCCTTTTTACTTGTTTCCTTTTTTTGCACCATAATTTTTATCGTTTATCCAAAATGTGCTTTCGCCAAAAAGAAAAAAAAAAACGGTTATCATGGCTTTCGAATACAATTTTGCTTCTAATGATTCTAATGAACACGGGATTGTTTTTTAGTTTTCTTCTTCGTTTAATATTTTTATACCGCGCTTGGCAAAACCTCACAGTGTCAGGGTTTGACGGGTGGCAACAGTTACCGAAAACATATAACGAAAGAGTAATACGTGAAATACGAGCCAAAGGTTTTGTTTAAATTTAGTTGGCCAATCAAGCACCCAGTACAGAATAACGTTTTTTCTCTTCTCCCTTCTCTCTCTCTCGCTGTCTCCTTTTCTCTTTCCCTCATCCAAATAATACTTGCTCTCCCGTAAAGGAAGCATTACCAATTGAATCACTTTTAAATTGTTAATTTCAATTCTTCTTAATAAATTTGAACACTAATTTTGCTTTCTTGATTCACTTTGCTTTCTGTTTGTTTGTTTTTTTTGTCTACACACTTTTTAGTCCTGCTTTTTTTTAACTTTGCATTACGTTTAAACTTATACAACCAAAAATAAGCCTAGAATCAACTTTTTATACCCTTTCACTATGGGTTTTTTTAGCATATTATTTTACATTATTTACCGTGACTGGTTTTTGCCGAGGGGGTTTTCCCTTTCTCCTCCTGGGTTTTCTTCTTCGTAACTAAATTTCTTCATATTTTTTCCGAATATATCACACACCACAGATTTAAGGTCAGTTTCACTTTATACTTTTTTACCGATTGGCCTGAATTGTACACATAAATATTCTTCTGGAAAGAACAAAACACGATTTTAAAACAAAAAACTTGAGGTGTTGTCTATTTCAAATCGTCAACGATTTCGCACACCGTATATTTCGCAATCGGATAACTTTGCTCTCCCTCTCCCTCTATCGCTCCTTATTTGATTCGTTTTTTAAGCATTCGCTCTCTCTCTCTCTATATATACACTTGTCTCAATACGCAAGAAAATGTTTTGCGCTTTGTTTTGTCTCGAAAAATTAAATTGGAGGAACAAGAACAATACAAAACAAATCCAACATAACTCAAAATAAACTTTTTTCTCTTTTCACGATTTTTACTAACGAAACATTATTAAAAAAAAAACTTTCACGAATCGAATGCTCGACCTTCACTTACTATCACGATTAGAGTTTTGCGTTTTGCTTTTCAATTTTTTTTTCTCTTTCTTGTGTGTATAAATGTGCTCCTGACAGAATGACTGTGTTTTCCGACGTTATTTTCTCCCGTTTACCACACATCTCTTTCTCTCTCTCTCTCTCTCTCTCTCTCTCTCTCTGTCTGTCCCCTGATGTTGCATTTCTCCTAGGTTTGGGATTTCTTTTTTTGTTTTGTTTCTTCATTTTCTGCCAGCTTCCCTTTTGTTGTCCAAAAAAATAGTAGCGCCGAAATTAAAAATGAAAATAATCAAGAACATAATCTTAATCACGCTTATTTAACCATTCCTTTACACTGGCTGCAACGCCGTCATCTCGTTTACATTGTGACGGTTCCCTCCCGTTTTCTCTGCCCACCGGGCCCTTTTCTTCTCCTCTTACACACAAGCAATTAGAAATTATTGGTAATCAAGCCCCTGGAGCAACTCTTCCGCGTTGGTTTTATGTTTTGCGCCCGACATCTACATAAACTACATCCTTGCCATTATCGATTTTGTAAAACGGTGGAGATCTCGATTTTTTTTTGTTTTGTTTCCTTGCATTATCATACTTGTTTGAATTGCTACGCACGCGTTTCGTGCCAGTGTTTTGCTGGGCTCGCGTATCCTCTAACTATACCTATCTCAGCGTGGAGTAAATATGTATTATTTGATGATAGAAAACTTTAAGTGAAAATTACGATGGCGGTGTGCGAGAGGGGAACGACGACTTTGACGAAAATCATGAACTAATCGACCCCCGGTTTGATGATTGCGTTCCTTCCCCCTTTTTTTTGTAATGATGCACACAATAACCCCTGGTACCTGCTGCTTCATCTGCTACACAACGTTTTTTTGTCCCTGTCTTCATGTTTTAGTAAAATTTTAAATTTTAGCACAAATTTCATTCCTTTAGAACATTCATTTCTCTCTCTCGCTCTCTTCGCGCGTTTTTTTACCCATCTCACTGCTGTTTGAAGATTTTTTTTGCGAATGAGTTCTATTCTAATATACGATTTTCAATGTGCTCGAACGAATTTCGTTAAGTTTGAGAATAATTGTCATTAGAATAATGCCACAAATAAAATCAGTCGGTTTTTGCTTAATTTTGTAATGTACTCCCTTTTTTTATCTTCCCTTTCTTCCGGCTTCTGGCACAACAGTCTTCCACAATTGGTGGTGCCCCAGTTTATCGCCAATCGCCAGTTGCTTTGTTTGCCTAAAGTTATTTGTATACCACAAGTCCCTGCTCCTATTCTCCTGTCTCTAGCTCGGTTTAAGCGGTTCACCCTCTCCACGCTGTCACTGCTTCTCCGAATGTTTAACAAAGTTTTTAACGTTTCGAGTAAGCCGTGCTTTGTCGATCAATCAAGACCGAGCGAAAGAGTTGAATTTGGTGTCGGGCACATAATGAACATACTTCAAACGCGCCGCCTCCCGAAATACGTTTTATGCCAAACGCATCACCGCCTTTGTTTTCGTCGAACATCTGTGTTTATTGCTGTGTCAGTAGGCGCCTTTACCGTAGCTTAATGTTGGTGGGGTGGGTATGAGTTGTTGATTGGGGAAGAAGGGGGAGAGGAGGGGGGGGGTTATGTTGTGGGGGGTTGGGTATGTTTGTGTGTGTGTGTATAGTTTGCTTAGCTCCACGCCGAGTAGGTGTCGGTATACCATTGCTCTCCACCGTTTGCTCCTAGTGGCTGCTGGGGCAATGGTTGGCTGCCCCAGCTGTTACCAAAATTTGCTAATGCTCCATAGCGTCGTTTGATGTCCCCTTGATTGTGAGGACCTCCTTCGAATTTGCGTTTACCGATTGCTGCTCGATCGCGCACCGGCGGCGGCATGAGGGCAACAGTAGTGTCCGCGCGAGAAACGCAGGGGTGGGAGGGAAATGGGAAGAAATAAAACACATGATTAGTATAATGTAGATAAATGCATGCAAGTAAAGTCTGCGTCTATGGTCGATTGTTCTGCACTGACTCTGACCGCTGTCGAATCGTTAGATCGTTCTAGCTTCCTGTCCCTCAAAGGTTAATTCTCACTTTCTGCTTCGATCGTGCCGAACGAAAGCTACCAGGCGTCTCCATGGACGTCGGAGCGTAATGCGCCTAAAGGTAGATTATGCAGAAGCGCTGTACCGAACGAACAAAGCTACGATACACACGATTGATTGATATTACATCATTTCTTATGCTGAAAAACACATTATATTACTACATATCGTTTGTTTCTATTTCTCTGATTAGTTCGATGATGTCATTCGATTTCGATTTTGATTGTTCCAACGAGATATCGTATACATTTTCTCTCTTCGTTATCGGATATCGTATTTTTTTTTTGGTGATTGGCTATCATCAATAAGCAAAAAAAAAAAAACAAGAAGAAACCATAAGCATGAAAAACAAACAAACTGTGTGACGTGCTTTGAGTCCACCATTTCCATAGTTGAGAGGTATATTTCGAGCAACACACTTCACCAGATGTACTAATTTCCGATACTTCCTTTTTAGTCGACGTTTTGGCAACCCCATATGCTCTTTCTCTCTCTCAGTTTTCTCGGCAATATTTCCCTAGCTTTTTGGGTTTTTGTTCGTCTCCTCAGTGTATATGTACACTAATAAATTGGAGAATGATAGAGTGGAGGATTTCGACTACCCGGGTGATAGCTGCTACCTATCAGTTTCCGTTTGTTTGTTTGTTTGTTCGATTCCAATTGATAGTTTCGTATTCAGTTCGCCATAAAACGAGACATAAAATAATATTAAACATTAGATGTGCTTCAAAAAAGTGAAATACATTTGCAAATATAATTCAAAACAACGGATACGGAGAGTATCTGTTTTTTGCTTGGAGTGCAACCAATCCCCTAATTTTGCCGGTGATTTGAATAATTCCCAATATAACAGTAAACTTCAAATAAAAAAAATGTTTCAAGCCACTCATTCATTACATCACTTAGCTAACTTACCTTGAAAAGTGAAAAAAGGAAATGAAAGAAGTAAACAGAACCTCACAAATAGAAACTCAATCGAACAAGAACTAGCCAAAACAGTTCAACTAAAAACTGAAAATAATTACTAAAACAGAATGTTTTGAGTCTGTAATGATCCTGTATCCGAATCTAACTAAAAATAATTTACAGAATAAAACAAAAAACTGGTGGCAAAATGGCTAGCTTTTTAAAAAGAAAATATCGGTATCCTCGCATAAAAAAGAAAATGATCCCAAGGTGCTTTTCTTTTGCAAAAAATCCGTTTTTTTCGTTATTTTGTCGTTTGGTATGCTTTGTTCTTATTGTTGTGCTTGCTTTTGGCTGCCCTCTCCAATGCAGTTCAACTCTCTCTCTCTCTCTCTCTTCGGCATTTTTTGTGTGCATTAGTGCAAGTGGTGACGTAAAGAAAGCAGGTCTATTTTCTTGTCACTTTATTGTTGTCGATATATTTCATTGTACATAATACACATATTTCCATCGTTAACTAAAGGTACAAATGTTTGCTGCTTACGTTAAGAACCTGCCCTATACAATTATTATCTTGGTTAACACGTGGAACGCAAAGAATCGTGTACGTTTTGCGAGTAGAGTAGAAAGAAAACACACAAATAAAAACCATGTCGGATCGATATCTCACTTGCAACATAAATCTCCGAACGCTTGATTCTCGCGCGGTTAATAATAATTTTATCGTTTTATCTCGTTACATCGTTAGCTGTCGAATCGATTAGTATTGATAGTGCCGCATCTCACATTGCTTAGCGGTTATGTTGTTAAGTGTGTGTTCTGTTGATAGAGGTTGTTTATTCCTATTGTGACAGTATCATGAATCATATTCTAGTCGGTAAACTATTGTTGTTTATTATTTCTTTGCTTTTGAAAGAACATCTTTTGAAAATGAGAAGTGTATGTTACTTGTTTTGTATAGGTACGCTACTATATTATTCATCTGAAATTTTTGTAATCTAGTTTCGGTTCGATCTCCTGTCGCTAAGCTAGCGCAGATATCACATCGGTCGCAATTGTAACTTTGAATATCAGCGATGATTTTCTAGGATGGGATCGATAGTGTAATGCCTATTCCCCATAGGTAATGGTTGGTGTTATTAGTAGTGAGAAAAGCGATTGTGTCATGTATGCAGCATAAAGTTTAGACGGGAAGGTCGGAAAAAAGGTCGGAAAGAAAGCATTGTAAAAATACGCACAAATATCGATTAGAGTTGTTATTCACGTTAGTTTTTTTTCTCCCCAAATGCGCATGAAAGGCATAACTTTAAACTATTGAACAGTTATGTGTTAGGTGGAATGAGTTGAACAAAAATAGCATGGCCTTAATTAACCCACCGTCTTGTCATAGGTACCAAGGTAGGTGTCGTAACAGCCGAGGGGTGTAACGCTACCATGATTGACCACAAGTTGTTATAATGCGTTTTGATTCAATTGTTGAAATTGTTTTATAAGTAGTGTATGATAGAGAAAATTAATTTTGAGAAAAAACAGCAAGGGAAAAGTTGATCAAGCTTGAACAAAAACACGAAAACATTCATTTAGAAGAAAAAGGGTTTAGGTACCAAGATGCCAAGAGCCGAAGACAGAAGGGAGTCATAACTGATGCGTCAGCAGTTTTTTTGTTGAGATAGCTGAATGAAATGTTGAAAGTATGAAATACATGAGAGTAGAAAAAAACCGTTAGGGGTAAAAACAAAGTTTGTGTTTGTTCCTCTCTTCAAATGACATTGGACATAAGGTGTAGCGAGAGATGTAACATTACATCAGCGATGCTTTTCGTACGCTGAACCATCTGATACTAGGGGGTCGGTAAATCACACGCTTCAATACACTGGATGCGAGTGTTTAGTACTAAACAGCAATGCCGTTCCGCTTTCCGTTACACTCAGGGTCGGCTACTGAGCGTGAAGAAGACCTATAAATACTAATCGATTCTATTGCTGTCCTGTCGCGTAACACATAACCATACTTTTTATCCTTTACAAACAAATGGAGAGTTTTCCGTGCTTAAATGTACGCTTAACAATCTTAACTCAGACGACTTATCGATTAATTCATAACCACTTTTTCTTGTATTAATACGTGACATTGTTGCTTTTTTTTCTCTTACATTCTGCATAATCATGATTTAGTAACGCTAGTATACATTCTGATATACATATAAAGATGCTATATTCCGCGTGTTTCCTTTTTTTTTTTTGGTTTGGTATGCATTCATTATTCCGCAATGACGTAATACCCTACCGATTGCCGAAGAGAGAAAACTTACACATTCTATTGTGCTATTGACAGCATTCAAAATATATATTGTGAGGGAAATCCTACTCTTCACATGTTTACAACACACCTCCTCTCCTTTAAACCTGCTCCTCTGGGTCGACGCGTCGACGCGCAAACATTAATAGATAATATAAACGAAAGTTTAAACGTATGCAATGACATTCCAAAACATAAAGCGCGGTGAGTACACGTACACAATCTAGAATAACAATTGAATTTCGCTTACAAAAAAAAAAAATAATGCAAATACAACAAGACTTAATAATAATAGGAGCTACCGCAAACTAATCAGAATGAAATAGAAACAAAACAATCGTAATATGCGCTGCTGTGTCAAAAAAAAAAAAAACAAGATCAATTTGAAGAAAAAAAAACAACGAAAACAATTTTATAAAAAAAACGATGCAAAACTGAAAATTTTGAAGGAACATAAAAAATAGGCACCCAAGAAGCTGCTACTATCTTTTTGCCATTGAAATCATCCACGTTACCAACGTGCGTGGAGAATAGGGAAAACCTAAATCAGCGTGTACACCACAATACAGTGTACCACTCATACATAATTATGCTTTTGCATCGCCCCTAACTTTGTGCTAACATTTTCCCCACTGTTCGAGGCGTACTCTTCTAAAAACTATATAAAATTGTATCTATTTATTATGATTAAGCGTGTATGATGATGTCCGGCAAACTTGGCAATGCCAAGCGGCACGGGTACAAATCAAGAAGAAGGACACGGCTGCTTCAGAAGGAATAGGAATTCACGGGAAGATATTACACACTGAATTGGCAGTAATCCTTATGAGTACGATCCTAAAACTACACAAAGATAGGACTAATTCTGATCTGCCTAAAAGTACCCCGAGATCGATTGATCGTCTTGAGGTCCTTCAACCGCATTGCTTAAACTTTTTCTAGCAGTCAGCAGCTTGCACCACAACCAGCGCGCGCCAGCCTGCCACTCGTACGCCGAAGGCGGCCGGACACGTCGTTAGGCAAGCGCAGTTGCGGCGTCGTGTGTGCGTGTTTTTTTTGTCGTCGCTTGTTCACCGGGCGCGATAGGTTACAGGGTTCGTCGCTTAATTTACAATTGTATTTACTCTGGCGCACGCCGACGCTGATTTCTTTATTGTTCTTTTTTTTTTAAATTTTAATTCTCATTACTGTGTGCGTGTGTCGGGGTTTGTTGCTTAAGACTGGGGCCGTCCTCACCTGGTATATTTGGTTTGACGCGCAGGGTGCCATACCCGCTGGGACGAGTTCGACCCAGCCCATGGGCCACCTCCCCCGCGATTTGTTCCTGAACCCCCGCGATGCCCACTGGCGGACCCGGTGGGACCGCCGGGCGGCTGCTGTTGCCAAGGTGCCCAGCGATTCGGCCAGGTGCCATGGTTCCACGTCCATGACCAACCTCCTGCCATAGGCGCATTGCGAACCGGCGACCGGTGTGCGATAATGGGGTTTTACAACGATTGATACAACGCGCGCAACGTACGGTACATTGGGTTAAGGGACCATGCATGTGTGGTTCAGTTCGATTCGGTTTTGTGTTGTCGGTTGGTTTGGTGTAGGTACATCCACGCGAAACATGGTAATTATGTCGGCATTGTTTGTTTTGCGATATCGTCGTTGGCGTGGTACACACATCCGCAGTCGGACGAATATTTTGGCGATGTTGTTGGGATTGAGTTATTGTTGTATGCGTTTTGTTTTACATGTTTTGGGAGGTATCCAGATGGCGATGAGGACGAATGCGTGGTTTGGAGAGAGTGTGTGTTGTTGCACACGCGATGTCGTTCGCACAGTGTGTTGACCGTTGGCGGGGCGAAGTGTTTTGTGTTCAACACGAAGATCGGTTGGTTTTTGTACGTTTTGGATGTCATTCAGTAAAGCGTCATTTCAACGCAAGAATCACACCATCATATGTTCAGTAGCAATACGTCAAACGTAATACAATACGCGCAAGAAATATGCGCACACACGCGATTACACGAGTCAGAAATGATACAATTGTTCGCAGTTACATGGAATTCGATTGTATCGTTGCCACAGTTTTTTACATATTTATATGTGTGTGTTTGTGTGTGTGCACGCGCGTAATAGCAGGACGATTTGAAAGTATGGGGAGGGCATTTAACATAAAAGAAAAGAGAACGAAAAAGAAAAAAAGCAAAAACGCGTTAGATATATAAAAAATAAACGATACAGAAATCAACAGACTTAAATAATTGCCTCAGCAGGCGCACCCTGCATTGGGATCTTTGTTTTGGGGAACAGCTGGTTCTGTGTATAGCGCTACCTGTCTTTTCACACTGTCTTTCGAAACTGTTTGAAGCCACCGAAAATCCTTAGCTTTGTACAACACACACAAGTGTGGTAACAATCCTCAACTGTTAATTTCTGAAGAAAATATATTTTTTTCTAAACATAAATTTACTCAAAGTCCAACTTCTTTGTGAGACCGAAACTGTGATTGATTTTTGTGTTGTTTTGCAAAGCAATTACAATTTTGTAGAAAAAAAGCTTATTGTTAGTGGTTTTAATAATGGTGCCAAAGAATTGATTAATTGTTCTGTTTTGTCTTTGTTCATCAAAGCAAAAACATCCAAAAGACAGAATAATTTAACAAAGATATTAAAGAAAATGGAAAACATTAGTGTTAGTTTGGACAAATGTATCAATATACCCTTAAGAGAAGTTCTATGAAATGAGAAGGATAAAATAGCAAAGTTATTCAAAACACTAAGAAGCGTATAAGTTGGCATGAAGAAACTAAAAAGCAAATTAACAACTAAAAGCGCGAAAAAGCGAAAGATGTAAACTAAGAGCGTAACTAAAAAGCGTTCAAAATAGTGGACTGCGATAGATTAGGCTTCTACGGCCTCGTATTACTAGAGTCTGCCTTCGAATGTTTACTCTTATATGTATGGCTGCTTCGACACGAAAAAGGGCCATCGAAAAGAAAAAAAAAAACAGAATAAATCTGTGAGTATTGCATGAATGATTGTTTCTTCCTGCTTGTCGTCAACGACCAACAACGTTTGAGTGGAAAACCCCCGTAGCAAAATGGCTACAGGTTCTACACACCCACCAACTCTCTCTCCACGGCGAACTGTAGGTAGACTGGTGATTTCGTTTATACATATCCACCGCCAAACGGCGGCTAAGGCAAGTTTATCGACAATTGTAGCGGAGTGCGGCGTTGAGCGGGGCTCGTGATACGGACAGCATCCTCATACCCTTTCCTCCCTGGTTTTGCTCTGCTCTGGATTGTGGTGTGATGTGATGGTCGCATTCGAAACCGGGACAGCTGCAGCCAGCTGACTAGAACAGTTTGAGCCGGCGCCCGAGCGCACCCACCGTACTACTGTTACGTGCTCCCGCGGCGGCAACGGCTGCAGCGGCGGCAGCGGCACTGTGGTGATGATGGTGATGATGGTAGTTGTGACTGTGGTGACTGTGATGGTGTGACGTTGCGTGATGATGATGGTGATGGGCTCCGGTGCCGGACGAGAAGGCGGCGGCGGCGGCCGCAGCAGCAGCTGCCGCGGCTGCCGCCGCCGTTGCGCTCGACGCATAGTCGAGGTAGTACTCTCCTCCGCCATCACCGTAGCATCCACCGCCCCGGTAGTAGTCGTCGTAGTACGAGGCCGTCTCGTAATACCCGCCAGCACCCAAGCTCCGGTGCGCATAGTCCGCGGCGTACCCGTACGATTCGTACTCGTGCTCTGTCCGTCCGATGGTCCACGTTTTGGCCCGCCAGATATGTTAAGGTTTAGGTCCAGAAAGCCGAAAGAGTGTGTGTATATGTGTGTGTGTGCAGGTGTGGGTCGCATTTCGCCCATGGTTTATGTATGGAAAGCAAACCACCCACAGAGTGTGTCAGTCGAGTCCCATCCGTTTCCGTTGCCCGTTTCCGCCCAAAATGGTGATGAAGACACGCAGTGTGAGATGCATCATTGTTCGAGATCGTGAATGGGACGAGTGCAAACGAGCCCGAGCCCGTCGTTCGAGATTCGTCAATCCGTCGCACATGGGCGGACAGCGATGGAACAGATAAGTTAGCGCGCGGAGAGCCGTTTGGATATGGGACAGTGTGTCGGAAGAGTAGTAGCAGAGCAGTGCGCCACAAGTTTGCATGTGTAAAAAAGGATGACAGAAATTAAGAGAACGGAAAAATAGAGAAACAGACAAAGATAGAGAGCAACTAACGGATGCGCAAGCGCTCGCGGCGCAAACGGGGATCGTGTACTCATCACAATGATAGGCATGAACGTAACGTTGATACGGTCGGATTGGGATCGATTGGAATTTCGGTAACCGGTATCGGTATAGGTCCTGTGTACAGAGGTTTGGTCATGATTTGGATGCTGCGGTCGCTGCTGCTCCCGGGCTGCCCTCAGCGTTACGTCCATACGCGACAATAGTACACGTGAAAAATGCGGCCTGTACTTTTCATAGCGAACATGTAAATTTTGCCCGAGGTTTGGTCCTAAAATGTAGATTTAGAATGCACAGTTTTCGCTTTTGATTCGTTTCTGTTTGTGGGTGACGTCGGTATGATGAAAATTTTGATGATTTTGAACAAAATTTGGACAAAGGTTTGGTTTTACTTGCAGAGGGAAACCCGCACTAGAAAGAGTTGCACTAAACAAGCTACGAGGAGAGCTGTCGTCACAATTTCGAGAGGAATTACAATTGGTTGCGTATTGTTCTCTTCTCCCACCATTGATTTGCACTTGTGGCATTAAGTTATGTTCGTATGTACGAGATACCAATGGTAAAACAATACGGTTTAAACAAAATGAAAAGTAACAACGAAATCGTGAACACGAAAAACTTAAACGAACGCATAAGTGGGAACCCCTACCATATATGGCTTGCAAGCGGCTAGCCATCAACTCGATCAACTACTTGCTCATCATCATCGTCTACATGGTGAAGTGATTGAGTGTACAAGAAAACTTACTTACCCAAAATATGGTACATTTTGGGAGGTTTTCTTGTAGCCTACTGTAAGAAGCCTTTCGCTCGGTTGTACATAAATGGCTCGCCATTAACTGGACGCGATGTGTTGTAAACATCAGCATACAATTGCGCTTGCCTTAATACAACCAAACGATAAGGCTTCCGAGATTTCTACTGTGTATGTTTCAAAATGTATACAAAATTAAGGAAGAAAATCTACATCAACTCATGCAATACACACACATTACTGCTATATCTCGATTATAAAGCTCTACACTCAAGTCAGGTAGACTTGGCCCGCCAGATTAATGTCATGGTTTGATCAATGATAAAGAGGTGGAAGTGCAGTTTAGCGATGCATGTCAGAAGAATAAATGGAACTATACGCTGCGCTTCTCCCGGGAATGGCTGTTGGTCTGCCCTTTGAGGTGTGCATGAGCACTTGCTTTGGTTATCTTAAAATAAGTTTAGCCTATGATTGAGCCACTTTGTGAACATTTCCTGTTGCATGTATGCTGCTGACAATAACAAAATTGCGATAATCACAGTGGCACAGAGTTCGGAAAAATCAGGGAAAAGCTAGGTACATTTGTGGGGTGAAGCCGGTTGCATCGAAACGTATTGAGCAGGCAAATTTTGATCGCGGCCTTTGGGATGTGCTACATGACGGCCCTCTACCGAAGAGCTTGCTACTTGTACGTTTGCTACAAGGGGATAGTAGTAGTGTATGGTGGGAAGAGCTGGACTAAGTTTACACAGGTTTTCGTTGACCATATCTTGACAACAGTATATTTACCTACGGTAACAACTACTTCTGTATGTTTGATTGCTCGTTTGGTTTGGTATGTATATAGAACTTACGCTTCTCATTGCAAAAGGTAATAATAAACAACAACAGTTTCTCGTTTAGATACTAGGTTTTCTGTTTGTTTCGTGTGTGTACAGGGTAAGAGGCACGGCTGTATACGATCGTAAAATCGATTTTTAAAAATCATGCACTATAGCGCACAACTGCAGTTTCCTTGCACACACAGTTGCATTACTATGGGGAAGGGGGGTTGTTATGCCAGAATGATGTAGGATTTAACTGATATGAAAGTTGTCGGGGAATATTTATTTACTCAGTCTATTGGGTTTGACCTTTACTTTGCACGCCCCGAAGGAGTATTCAACGCTTTATGCACGCGTTGCAAAAATAATAATCATCGCCGAACACTCACACGTTCACACAAACACACGCACGCAAGTATTTGAATCCAGTGGAAGCCACTAACGACGATGTGTATGTAAATGGGTGAGTTGGGATGTGTAAAAAAGCCACAGTATGATAGGATCAACGAAACAACAAGTTCAATGCCAGAGAGAACTGCAGTTTGGTAGTGGTGGTGGTGTGTGTGTGAATGCTATTTATCGGTATTTAAATTTTGTACATGCAAACGGAGCCTGTTTCTCAGGAGCACACAGTTGAAGTCTCGCCAAAAGAAATTACGCGAAACTGGATATAGGGTGAGGGAATGGGAGGAATCAATACTCCTTTCCGTAACTTTTTGTACAAACCCGCAACATGTATACGATTTTGGTAAATGTACACAACTCACAACTGGGACGGCGGTTCAAACACAAACTAAACAATAGGGCAATTAAAATGTACAAAAGAAAAGTTGGAAACTTAACAGAGAATTGAAAGGAAAAAGAAATACAACAAAAAGGAACGTAACAAAAACAAAAGATGTTCGGTTTTGTGATTTTGCTTTGCGTCACAACATAAAGAGTCTAAACGATTTAATTTGCGCTCAACAATGTTTGTGCTTTTTGCTTGATATTCCTGATTACAAATTTTGGATTATTTTGCTCCAATTGTTGAATCTTTTCTTTTCCCGAATGTGTGAAAGTTTTTGGTAGAGATTTGGGCAGTAGAGAGAAAATACAAGAATAATTTTGAAATCGTTTTGATATGGTGTTTTGTACAATTTAGCTTTTTTCTCGTAGGTACCACTACTACCAATTACGATTGATAGTAAGCTCACACACTCATTGGCGTAGGTTCCTGTTTCTATCTCAAATTTTGCGTTCTGTCAATCAGGGGGGTTGGATTTTGATTTGGTTTAAGCTGCTGTTATCTCTGATCTAGCTTATCTAATTTTCCATTGAAATTCATTTCTCATTTGGATCCCCGTTTTAGGTATGTGTGTGTCTGTGTGGGAACTGGGGAGAGAGATTGATTAACGCGTAAAATCCTAATTCGTTCTCAATTCGTACTATATTCTGGACCAACTTTGCTTTTGTTTTGCTGTTCGTTTACGTTTACGTTTACTAATTGGTTGCAGAAAACGGATGCAATGTTCTATATATTCATGTCCAATGTAACGGTCAATTATTGATGATTGCACAATCATACATAGGAAGATTCAAACTACGAATGAGGGTACTTTCTTCAACGGTATACAATTGTATGGTCAACAGTACTGGCCAATATTGTACGGCACAAAAAAGTACAGATAGATTGGTGTGTTTTGATTATGTGAAGAGAGACAGAGGATTTTGTTTTTTTTTTGCATCCTCCTGAATATAGAAAATGGGGTGTTGGTTGTTCGGGGAATGTGTCACTTACCGTACTCGCCCCGGCCGCCCATTGGGCCGCCCCGCATCGGAGCCCGTGGACCTCCCGGTCCGCTCGGCACTCGCATCGGTGGCATTGCGCCCGGCATCATACCAGCATGCTGCGGCGACATACTGGGAAACGATGGAACCGTACTGTGGTGGGTAGATAAGAAGGATAAAAGAAACATCGACCGGATGGGTTAGACAGAATGCCACATTGGTTGATCAGAAGGCGGAAGATGCTGATGTACTATTACTTACTTCACCAAACCTATTCTAGTTTGCAGAAACTGAGTCATGCGCCTTTCGCGGGCTCGTAGTATTTCTTCCTTTTTCTTTTTGTCGGACGGGGGCTTAGCTAGCGATACCTGGTGGATTTGGGGATGAAAGAACATTAGCAAGCCCTCCTTTTGCATTGGATGGTTGTCACAGTGCTACTTACTTCTATGTTGGATCCACCGACTTCTTTACCATCCAGATCCTTCATTGCTTTTACGGCATTGTCGCGATCCTCGAAGTGAACAAATGCGTAGTCTTTAATTTTCTTCACTCGCTCAACACGGCCGAACTGTTCGAAGCTTTCCTGTAGGAGATGATGAAGGGAATAAATAGCATTGTAAATAATGAGCCAGTGGCGGGAATTTCGGTAGCAGATAAATGCGGCGTAATCTTACCTTCAGTTTTTCTTCGCTCGTGTCTTGTGTTAGGTTTCGTACGTATAATACTTTGACCTTGCTCATCGTTTGTTCGTCCGGTTCCTCCTGTGGGTCTGCCCAGTCTACTATTATATCACAATTCCATACCTGAGGGAGGGAATGAAAAACAACAATAAAGTTCACAACTGCATGCAACGTCTGAGTCGCTCTTCCGCGTTCCACGCTGTTCCGTCGGCCATACCTTTATCCGTCCGGTGCCTAGTCGCCGCTTTGCCAAAGAGGCTGCCTTGTGTGATTCGTACTCGAGGAAGCAGAAGCCTCGGTTCTTTTTCTTGTCGTCTGGTGAGCTATAAATAATTACCTCCACAAGTCCCGCTGTAATAGTTTTTTTAGATAGCATGGTTTTTGTTTTTGTGTTGTGGTAGATTGTTTTCACCAGATCAAGTTTTCAATAATGATCATGCGGAAAAACGGGGTTGGAGTGGAGAATAAATAGAAGAAAATACAAAATATTAGTATCGATAGTCATGTACGCGCTTCGTCTTGGCAGCATATACGATTGTCTTAAAATGTATTCAAGACAAGGAGATTAAAAACAGTTTAGACTAGAGGTAAGAGTTGAAATTCTTCGTTTCCTAATGTTTTCTTTCACTGTTTTTTGTTTGTTTTTTCACTGCTTACTTCATCGAAGATCAGTGTGTTTTTTGAGTTATTTTTGTTTTGTTTTGTTTCAGTTGAGCATTATTATCATTAGAAACCAATTCGTGCCAATTGTTACGCCTGATTCAGGACGAAAACACACTGATGTGCCTATTATGAGCTAGAAGATACAAATCCATCAGTTCTGATCAACTTTCGACATACGAAGGGAGGAATCCGTTTGAATTTGGTTTGATTTTTGCAAACGGTTCCACGCTTTTGTTTTGAATCCAATATAATAACCTTTTGTTGGTTTGTTTGAATTAGCCAAATTCATTTGCCAAAATATACTGCACAAATTATACGCTATTATCAACCCGCTCATGAACTATGTATGGAGACAACAGGGGCACAGACTTAGAATTACTTAAGATTACTCTTAACATAACATAGAGAAAACCGTGTGGGAGTTCTGGCGATGGGAAACAATAAACATTGGAGAGTGACACAATTCAAATAAACATGGAAAGAACAATCTGTGTTGTGGTGTAGCGTTTGGAATTGTTGGAGATAGGTAAGAGCATAGTACTGGATAAGTAGAGCTGATGGGAAATTAAACATACAAAGTACATTGAAAACCTTTAGAGGGTCAGAAGAGAAGTAGTAAAACTGATTCGATCAGACGGGAGTTTGGGTAACATTGTTAAAGATAGAAATAGAAATAGGTAAATAGAGTAGAAGATAAGAGATAGAGAGAAGGAGGACAGAGCTCGAGGGGTGGTCTAAAAAAAAACAAAACAATAAACAAATAGGAGCAAAACATAATCATCATCGTACGCACGATAATTATGCTAGACGGAAAAGTAGGTCGAAGGAAAGCATTTTACAACACACCACTTGTAAACAAAACCAAAACAATTGGAACATGAACCAAATATCATAATCTACCGGCATTCAAAGCAAACTGTCTCCACATCTATAACACAACAACTGGTGCGATGGTGGTGGGGTTTGGCCGATAAATATGCTGTAATGTTAGAGAGCCGTTTCAGTTGAGTTTGTTTTCTTTGGTCTCCAGTCATTACACGTCGGGAACCAAATGATATAACCAGATGATACTTCCTCGAATGTAAGGTATGGCATTCGTATCAAATTTAGAGTGCAACCGAATTCATCAGTATCCTGTGGCAGGGTAGGGGACCATTATTTACGTGCGACTACATAGAGACGTTATCTAGAATTGGTTACCGATTTACCGGAAATGGCATGGCTGACGGTAGTACTGGGGGTAGTAGTGAAGGTGGGGTGGTTGTGATGATGGTGATGGGCTGGTCGCTACCATTTGAACACAGTTTTGCAATGTTTGGAATTTATACAGACGAAAAAGATGCAGTAGTCTAAGGTTGTTGGGCGCCAGATTGTTGATTGTTGATCCTCATCAGGGCGAAACACAGAACATTAACATCAGGGGAAACTAGGGGACGGTTCCGATTCATTCACAGCGGAGTCTTCGGTTGGTTTGGTACTGTAGCCAGACAATTCTAGGATTGCCGAAAAGGTTTTTCCAATTGAAAGCTTCTCAATCGAACATAATTGTGTTCCACAAGCAATGTCCAATTATTGCACTCGTATCAGATTGTCCAACAATTCCACACAGCGAATTGGGTAATGCCAGCGGCAGTGCTCGCTGCAGTGCGGGACTGGCGTTAATAATCTTGTTTTTGTATGATTTTGGCAAATGAATTTGAATATGTTTTTTTTTTTTTTTTGGGTTTTGTAAGAGTTTTGGTTGATTCTTTTTTCAGATGCTCTTTTATGTCGAAATTGTGAAGCTACAGAACTGAGGGGATGGAAATTTTGAATTTACACTAGTATCTTCCATTCCATTCCACTGCATCGTCGCAGAAAACAATTTCTACCTACTGTCATTTTGTTTCGTTGGCTAGTAGTAGTGGTAGTAGTAGTGGTGGTAATTTTAACAGTTGTAATAGTTTTGTGCAAACGATTTTCTATCTTTATTCTACTAGGATTTTGTGCCCGAATTATCACGTGCTTTTGGCGCATTACCGCACGTGATGATTCGTGCAGCTAATTCCGTGTTTGCAATTTGCAGTTTTAACAAGAAATTTCAAATTTTGCATACAAATTTTGAGAACACACACGCACAATAAACACATCAAATATAGGGTGACGTAGCATGAACGACGAAAAACCAAGTGAAGCAGGGGGCGCATATTATGTGAGCTAAAGGTGACGCAATGGATGCAAGATTTGGTTGGCAGCAAGCAAGGGAAAAGGGCAAGAGAAAGAAGGTTCGAATGCATTCCGCATAATCATTCTTTTTTCAACTCTGAAAAGTCAAGCACACAATTTTTATCACACAGCTCAGATACTCACACCACAGCAAAACAATAAGTACAAAAATCCAAAGCACGCTTACAACACACACACACACACGTGGCTATTAACGGTTGGTTTTTCGTCGTTCATGGTAGTATCCCAATTGCATGATCTTATTTATACCTTAATTCTGTACTTGTTGCAAAAAAAAAACCAATTGAATATAATGTGAATAAAACCAATTAAAAAGCATTCGATCCAATAAAAACCAGCAAAGAAACGGTAAAACAAAAACCAAACTATGGCAAATGCAATGAAACAAGAAAACAACAATCGAAAAATCCGACATGTGCCAATCCGATCGCCAATGGGGGTTGTGGGTGTGGTTTGTGATCTAGACTCGCAAGACTCGCAAAAGATGATTTTGTGAGCAGTCAGCGGACAGTTTAGTGTATTACGCTACAGATTGGGAGGTTGCGGGAGAGAGAGAGAGAGAGAGTTTTGGTAAGTTTGTAATTTTCCTGTAAGAAGATAGACAATGCATTTGTTATTGTTGTTTTCTCGAACAGCAGATTTTAGGGGTTGTTTTGTTTGCGTCTGAGATGCCAAATATACTCTACGAGCCGTTTGTAGTTTGAAAGGAGAAAATGAATGTAACAACAAAACCGTCGTGCTTTTTTCAAAAGTTATGCCAATTCCAAATTCTACCACACGCATCCAATGTTCAAATAGGCAACAGAACGTCAACATTTTCCTCTCGTCGTAGTTGTTGTGATGTTTTCTTCGTTTGGTTGATTTCTCTATTTAAGGTTGCGTTGTGCTCTACATATCTTTAGCTAGGTCTGGTCGATTTAGAGTTAATAATAAGCTGCGCTCTCAATCAATGTGTACACTAACTTTAATAGGAGAAACGAAGGGAAAAGTCTTATTCCCCCTAGTTCGGGGGGTTCGAACGTGGTTGAAACTTACGTGCATGTTTAGCAAATTCCTCTAACAACTCATCGCGATCTCTATTCTTAGGAATATTGCCGACAAAGAGTCGGTGATTGTTAAACGATATCGTGACACCAATCTTTTTGCCATTCCGAATTTCATAATCATTCAGCTGGAGGAGGAAGCGGATTATCGCGGTGAAGTTGGTTTTGGTTTTTATTGTTGTTGGTTTTGGAAGAAAGAGAGAGAGACAGAGATTTCATTCACTGCTGAGGTAAATAGATTGTTTGCTGCTTTTGCGGTAAGTTCTCTGGAGGCTTTAAGAAAAATACCAATATTATGTTGAACGGGTAGAGCAGAGGGGTGTGAGTTTCAGGGCGGGGGGTGGTTTACAAGAACTTTATTTCTAGCAGTGTACTGTTATGGAGTGCATATTTCGAAGCGATAAACTCATAAAATGATGGACCATGGAATGGATAAAGTAAAATAAAAATAAACACACGACATGACAACCCCGAGCGAGGTTGTGATAAAAGCAATTGTACATGTTAAGACGTTTATGCCAATGCGATAACAAAAAATGGATGGTTTGATAAAAAATCATAAGGCCGTCTGTCACGACATGGAAATGGATCGTGAGGAAATACTCTTAAAACAACGAAAACAAAACAAAATGGAATGGCTATGGAATGGTTTTATGGAATGGTAAGGATAGAGCTTTTAGCTGATGGTATTCTGCTGTCGATTGTATGATGGAGAGTAATGAGATGAGTGTAGAACGTAAATGTAAAAGCAATGCAATGCGAGATAGTAGTAGTAGTTGGTACAGAACGCGCACACCACAGTTGGCAAATTACTGTTTTGTGGTTCGAGCTTGGCGACACTTTAAATTGGTGTATACATCCTCTTTGGTTGCTTTATTTTTGTATTTGTATTTTGAATATAATGACTGGAGATGTGTGTTCACAAAGATACGCCATTAACACGAGAACGAATCGAAACACCAGATGAGTAGAATGGAAGCATAAAATACAGTCCATGAGCGAGAAACAACGATAACTGTTGTTAGAACACAATTATTGTTCATTGTTACACACAGATATGTTACGCAAAACAAGAAGAAACAGTGCATAAATAATCGTACAATCGTTAGAACGAAATGACACAAAACACATAAAAATTGCATTTAAAAAAATAAATCCTTTGTTGCAGTTGTAAATGCGACATGAAGGCAAGATGGATGTTTGACTGTGAACATTAATCACAAATTAGTGGTGGTAAATGGTCGATGATGATGATGTGTTGTGGTACGAGTGAGGCGAATAGGATGAATGTATGCTGCAGCGGATTAGAAACATATCGGCGATGAACAAAGTAACACAAAACACTGTACGCACTACCACTGTTGTGTGTGGGTGTAAGAGACTTCTTGCGAAGATACAAACAAAACCATTGGGCACTGGAGATGAGAATTTTAAGCTAGGTCGCTTTGGTCGATTGCCGATCGTAAACCGTGTGGAGATTCACTTTAACCCTTTTGAGCATGAAAGTTCTCAAGAAAAGCTGTTGGCTAGTAGAAGTGGTTGAAGTTGTTTGATGGAAAGAAACGATTATGATGTGTAGATTGGATACAGCAGTTTGCAAATGCAAAAGCTTGCAAGAAACCAAAACTAAGCATGTTTGACTGATTGAATGTGGCCTTAGAATGGAAAAGCTCACGATGTTATTTGCAATACGATCGTGATAGAAGCCAGCGATTTTAATAACTCTTCAAAAACAGTCACTCGTAAGAGATCCGCTTGAATATATTCAACTGTATTGTAAACTGTTTTTTGCGTGATCGGTTGTTCTCAAAATATTTTTGTGCTTGAAATTTCCGATACCATATATGGCCCCGGTGGCATCATAATTGTCGTCGTATGGTATAGGTCGTAACTGCTGAAAATAAGCATTCGCTTAAGACTTGAACGCGCGAGGCAATTCTTTACTATGTCGGAACCGGGCCCGTCACTGTAAACGGTAGTCATCGTTTCCGACTTTCATAATGCAAAATAATAATCCAAAAACATAGTAAAGAAAAAGTGTATAAAATGTAATAAAAACTCAACATTAAAAAACAAAACGGAGGAAACGAAGATAAAATATAAAACAAAGTAAAAGATGTTTAGTACAAGTAAAGAAGTGAAGAATAAAGAATGAATAAAAAAAACAAAGAAATAAGATAATTTTGAGCATGATTTACCTGTTAGTTTACCAAATTCATCTAAAATCTCTTCTTTTCCTTTAGATTTAGGTATGTTGCCTACAAAGAGGCGCAGATTCGGCACGCTTACATTTATTTTCAAACAATTGCCGGGCTTTATTTCATAATTATTGAGCTGTGGGGTAACAGATATGAAAAAAATAATGTGGTGAACAAAAAAGATGTAACAATTTTGACCGAATTGGTGTGCCCGGACGGATCCGGCATCAGACGGACGAGACCAATCAGGAGGCGTTGGGAGGTGTGGAGAAAATGTAGTCAGGGCAATAATATCGAGGAAGGGAGTTGGATGGGGAATAAATTTTGAACTGATTGCGTAGGATGGAAGGAAAAATGATAACCTAAGTGTGTCTAATCGCTTGTGTACAGATAAACGTAGTGGAAAGCAATTAGAGAGACGACGCGTCTATGATAATATACACATTCCTAAAGCGTAACTAATACAATCAATTATCAGTTGTGGTTTATCAGTTCACAGATAGTGGAGAAAGTAAACGTTAACAGTAAGATCTCGTCTAGGGAACTAGAATCAACTTTTTCAAACAATACTTACAATAGTAAGAGGAAATTCGGAAACAATTAATGATCATGCTTGAGTGAAATAGATAGAACATTCAATAATCCCAATAATCTAAAGAATTACTTTACACAATATTTCTAATTTTGCGAGGGGATATCTAACATTACACTGCTCCGTACCAAAGCGAATAGATGTTTTTGCATTATATGTAAAAAAAAACTTGTACGAAATATTAAGCTGTGTGTTGATGTTTGCATCATGTTAACGATCACATTTTTCTTCTGCTCCTGCATCGATAGACAACCATCTGGTAACACCATGGCACACGAAAACAGACAGGAAAGAAACGGATAATGTAGCTGCAGAAGCGGTGCAATCAACTGCACCCGGTCCAGAAAAAATGCAGCTGTATCCATCCAAATAAAAGCATTTATAGCCCCCGGCGTAGGTAAAAATGGCTCCCGGCAAATAAACAAAAAAGAAAATACAAAAGAACGGTACAAAAACCGATCAGCAATCATTTGCAATTCTTAATGGCCCCAAAACGAAAAAATAGGAGGCAAAATTGCAACACTGCAGCACAAATGACAGTGGCAACAACAGCAGCAGCAGCAGCAGCAGCAGCAGGCAGTGCACGGCAGTGACCCCGGCAGCTGTTCAGCGGGCCCGAGCCAAAGGTTGGGAGAAAGTTAGCGATCGTATGCAACCTTTCTCCTCGGAGGGTTCAGAGAACTGTTGCCACCGGAACCGATTACTAACGTATGGGGTTGTTGTGTCCACCAACCCCATACAGACACACCCGAGCACACACACACACGCGCGCGATAGCTCCGTTACTTTTTGCGTCTTCATCGGAAGTGCATGTGCATTTTAGAACAAAGGGGTGGGAGAGAAAGAGGAAAGCGGGTTGTTGGACACGCGCACATTTCCTTTCCTGGGCCGTAACGATGGCTTCGCACAGGCCTTGAAACACAGAAACGAAAGCAGTGGGGGTTCTATGCAGCATGACTGAACCGAAGCGTGTGCGTGTGTATGTGACGAAGACGGGGAAAGGGAGAAATGAAGGACGTTTTTGGATACCGTTATTTCATCAGCACCAGAGCACGCCCTCAAGAACGGGAAAGGATGCGGAAATCGTATTTGTTTCGGCTTGAATAGGTAGCGTCGTGGTAGCAGCAGCTGATAGTGGCAGCGGTGTTGGTGTGTGATCGATATCTTCCGCTCGACGCGTGGATCGGTGTGCGTCAAGAAAAAAGGGATCGCTCGCGCCCGATCCGGTTGGCATTAAAACACATCCTGTGCGACGTGTTGCTATGGGATTAATCATATTTTTGGACCATCCTCTTTGTGCCTTTCTGTTCCCCATATCTCGAGGCGTGTGCCATGCACGTGCACCTCACTAAATGCGGAAGACCGATACGTGGAGGCGAGTCGATGAAAGTGTGCTACATTGGTCGATGATCAACCGCGCCATGTTGCGGAGGGGAGCGTCGGATGCGTTTTTGCTTCTTAAAAGAGTGTTTTCGGTGGCGCAAGAAGCGTGGCAAACGACGGATCGGCCAGGTGCCATATGCAATTCAAATGCAACAGGATACAGATGGTGCGGCTCCATAGCTCATCCCCACACGCAACGGTAAAGAAGAGCAGTCAGCGGAGAAAGCAGCACGTGCTAGCCGTTTTCCCTTCCCAGGGTGCATAGCCATCTTGCAGAAAGTGCAATAGGCATGGAGGCGGTTGGAGGGATACACCAACAAACAAGTCAACTAACGGTATAGTACCGTTACCTCGATGCAAGGTTAGAAGGTCGTAAACGTCGTCCAAAATATAACAACGATATGTAAAAGTTAAACGATAGTATTGGAGTTTAAAGGAGAGTAAACGATCGAGTGAAGGTAAACATTCTAATACTATCAATTGTCGTGTACGAAAACACTGGGACGGATTTGTCACGAGAACCGTCAAAAATTCAGCCGATGAGAACCTTTCCTGTTCAATGAAGCTCAGTTAATCACCTCCGTTCGGTTATGATTTGGTTTGAGGGGCCGCTCAAAAAGATTCGTTTGACTTTTGTTCCAATCAGATTCCAATTGTTTTATTCAGCAGTGCCAAATGTTGGAGCAGGGGTGTATATGTGTGTGCTATATATGTTTGGTTTAATTGTGTGAAGCCGTAACACAAACAAGGGCAAGAGAGAGAGAGAGATAACCCACTGTAATGCTCGTTTTTTTTCTCTACCAGTAAACAACGACATACATTTAGATAACTATGAATAAATAAATACCAATCACCTCTACTCAACACCATCATTGTAAAACAGAAGTCCACCATTGCATAATGTTATAGGGGATATTTTTTGCTTTTGTCGCTAGCTTTTTTTTTTGTTTGCATCATTTGTTGCATCAATTTAAAGCATCAATTAACCGGATGGGTGAAAATTTTGCACTGGCCAAACATTGGTTGCAAAACAAAAGAACGATGTTTGTTGTGTTTGGTGGTTATTTGCAGTTAAAACTATATAAAACGAACTACATACTCTTATCTTTCGATAGATATTAGTAAGGTACGCCGCCGGGTGGGGAATTGGGGGAGAGAGAGAGAGAGAGGTTTGTTTCTTTTTTTTGTGTGCAAAATTATATTAACGGTAACTACATGGCTGGAAGGTAGGAACATACTGCAAAATAAGGAGCAGGAGGAGGGAAATATAAGGAAAAGGACAATAAACATAACACGAACAATGGCAGCAAGGAGTGGGTTTGAAGGACAGGCGACAGTTGGTAGGAACATAACTTAAAATGAAGCTTGTAGTTGTGTGCTTAACAAAAACTAAAACAATACAGGCGTACTACAAAATAACGAACTAAAAGGATAAATAGTATTTACCAAACGGCACAGGGGGAAGCTAATAGGTTTGAGCAGGGAATATGGGATAAAGAAACAAGAAGAGTCTCGAAGAGGAGCGAACAGATGTGGTTGTATAGAGGGAGTAAATGGTGGGGGTTGGTGGTGTGGTAAGGTTGTAATAATCAGACATATAAAACTTGAACCACACTGTACGCCCGAGTGAGGGAAGCTCGGCCACAAACGGCCGGGCGGTCTCCGCCGCTGGGGGAGCCGGCGATGGGTCGTCGGAAATCGGAAACACAACAAAACAACTTACCTCCCGTACGGCGTTCGAGGCCGCATCCCGTGAGGTGAAGGTAACGAAGGCGTAACCCCGGTTGGTGCCGGTCATCGGGTCCATCATTAGCCGGAGGTCCCAGATCTTGCCACACTTCTCGAACAGCGGGATCAGCTCGTCCTCGTACATATCTTTTGGTATTTTGCCACAGAACACCTCGCAACCGTTGCCGGGCGTGTTGCCCGTCCAGTTTGGCGGTGGCCCACCGTACTTGCGCTGTCCTGTCGGGTGCGCACAGAAAGGGAGAAGCAATCGAAAAGTGTTAGCGTGCTTGGTAAGAGAACGCACCAGTACTACCAGTACACTCTCCAACATACCTGTGGTGACGTCCAATGTGTAGCCTGTTCGTTCGAGAATTGCTTTAATTTTCTCCTCGTCGGGCCCCTTCGCTTGTACTGTGACTGCAGGTGCCGGTTGTCCTTGTTGCGTGGCCCGCACTTTTTGTCTGCGGAAGCGTTAACGGTAATGCGATAACAATCAGTGCAAAATATGCTCAGATGGCGAGCTGTGACGCTTAGTTACCTGTACGTTTTCATGACACCGCAGAGGAACGCCGATTTGTTCGACACATGTTCGAGGTTTGAGTCTAGGAACTGGTCCAGTACGTCCAAGGCACCTTCTACATGGAATTCCTTCAGCGCATCCAACGCCCGCTCATCTAGTTCCGAGTGGGCCAGCTTGCCCGTTTTGTAGATGTCGTCCAACCGGCCGGCAACCTGTACGGATGAAGGTAAGAGCATATGGAATGAAGACTTGAACCCGGGGGAACAATAATGCCGGAAAGCACCGCAGGGCAACTACTCACCATCTTATGTAGTCCATATTCCAGCAGCTTTGAGTAGTCCTGCGTTCGTTCGCCGTCGCCACCCTCGCCTGATTTTTGATTTGCCATCTCTTCTACAACCTCACCATTACCTTCGGCCATTTCTGTGAAGCAAAGTAAAAGAGAAAATGTTTTAATTTTGTTTAAAACGGAGCGGTTTAAAATAAAAGGAAGCAATGTTTAGTTTTCAGAATTCCCTATGTAAATCGGTGGAGCATGAAACATAATCTAGGATAGCGTCAACATCATCACGTTCAGTTTGTAGGAAGCACCCGAAAAAGCATCTGATGATCACTGACAGCGAGCGAGAGTAGAGCAAGTCGCGGCGCGCAAGAGAGCGACCGTGTGGCGAGCGCGAGAGCGACCACCTGGGAAGCGTAAACCCAACACGCGGCACGCATTATGCGTACACTGCCGGCGCGCTCTCTCGATACGCAACCCTGTGGTCCGCGACTATTTCTCTATTCTCGCGGTGCGAACGACCATCATCTGCAAGTGCTTTTCTTTCTCCACGCACATTCGCTTGGCGGTGGATCTTTTTTGCAAACTCTATGCGACGCACCCCTACACACCGCTCTCCCCTCCTCAACACAAAGAGTTGGGCGGTGCATGTGTGTGTGTGTGTTTAAAAATTGCGATACACCGTCGCGCACGCTCGCGCACCCGCTCGCTCTCTTGCGTTTGTGTACGCGTACACGCACCCGGCTTTGCGCGAGGAGATGCTGTGCTCGCGCGGTATCGTGCAGTTGCGTGTAGCTCTAGCGTATCGATTGTGCGTGTCTAGCGCGAGAGCGAGAGAGAGAGAGAAAGGGGCCGTTGCGTTCGCGACGGTCCCATGCGGTGTGTGCGTAGGCAAAAATTCGCGCGTCTCGCCTCGCAAAGTAGGTCAACGGTGACGCGTACCGCGTGCGCAACGCATTTGATGGTAGTGGTAGACAAGCGGGTGCGTGCTATAGATTAGCACGCGGTGGCCTAGATCAAGCCTGACAGTGAGAGCGAGAAAGAGAGATAAGCGCGATGGTGCGTTGTGTTGTGGCGTTTCTTTTTTTTGCGCATGCGGTTTTTTTTTTGGCGAAAAGATGATTGTGTGCGTTGCGTGTTTTTGTGTGTGTGATTTTCGCATCGCCGTTTTTTTTCTATCCCCGTTTTGTACAGTGAGACTCTCTTGCAAGTGTGCGAGACGGGTACGCACGCATCTCGTTTCGAACGGGGGTGCGTTTCGCGATTCGCACACGCATGCTTTTACTATCTGCTGTGTGTGTTGTGTGTGGCGAGAGGCCGGTGCTGTTGTGTGTGAGTGCGTGCGCCAAATAATCATATTTCGGCACAGGCGGCCCCGAAAACGAGGCCAAGGTCTCTGGGTTAGGTTCGATTGAAATATAGGGGGGAGAAGAGACGGTGCAAAAGTAATCTAGTCGCGCACTGCCGATGAAGTGGTGGTCGTTGCCGGTTGCGTTCGGTTGAGGTTTTGCGAACTCAGCCCGCAAACAACGCAGCGACGGGTTGACCTTCGCCTCTACTTTTCGCATCGTTTTCTTGCGTTTGCTCTAATGTATGTAGAGTTGGCAGGCAGTCCGAAGCCAGAGTGTGCACACCGTGCGCGGTTTGAAAGTGAAAACAGTGTCTGTGTCAGTGCGCTACGCACGATCACAGTGTATCGCATGGTGTTGAGTTGTTTAGTTTAGAAAAGGAGGTTTGTGCCGTTGCCGAATGTGAACCGTAGCATTTAGGGTGGATTTTTCTGGGAAAAGTGCTGTTTTTGGTAACTTAAAGGAGTGTTATAACATTGGTTTTGAACAAACATTGCCATTAATTCTTCAATCAACAGCTTCAAGGTTATTAACACATAAGTCAACACAGTGTGCGCCAGTGTGATTGCAGGCTTTGTGCGATTATCAGTTTTGTCATCATACTTGATATTGATAACTTCCTTTAAATTGAAAATTATCAACAATTTGTGACAACTAAGTGATACTTTGTGTTGGTGTTAAAATAAATTACGAATAATTCTAACAAAAAAGCGATGTTTCTTCCCTGACGCAACATGGGAGCAGCAGTGGGATGTTCCGTGAGTGCCGCTTCCTACCAAATGTGTTCTGTTTGAGTGCGTACACGTTCGCACAATTTGAGTGGCAGGAGTGAGAGCGCGATAGATTTTTTGCACACCACCACCACCACCACCTCACACACGTACAAGTGAAACCAAGCCCCAACGGGGCAGTGTGTGCTCGTTTGCGAAAAACTTGCGCAACGGGCTATTTCCAACCCTGCTTCCTTCCCGTAGAACTCATGCGTCGTGCATGGCGGTGTATGTATATGTGTGCTGGTGCCTTAGAATGTGGCTTAAGGGGAGCAAGCGACGAACCATCGTTTTATCGTCATTGGATTTATTTGCAAAAAATTATTTGAATGAAAAGTTTGAGTTAGTTTTCCTCCAAATTGCGCTAAAACACTGTTGCACACATTTTGCTGGCTGTAGTTGTTTCTAAGCCTCTGCTCGTGAGTGTCCGTTTGATATGTTGGTGATGATGATGCTCGCCCGCCCCAAAATTGGCTAAGTGTTGGTTCAACTCACACGCACACATACAATCAACAGTGCTTATAACACATCGAAACCAGATCACACGGGCCAAGAGGCAAGAAAGTATGGTGTTTGTTAGGCAACATTTTAGCAAATTACTGATCGAATCTTCCCAACGACAGTCACATCTTTTGCCCCACCGTAACTTAAGTGTTGCAGATGGGTATTTTACGCACTTCAAGTGTATCACGCATTCGGCACAGCTTGGCTTAAATAAAACACTGTTGCGGCGTGCGTTTTCAACCACCAGACACAACCACCACGATTGCAAGAGTGTACCACAGGCATGCCAAAAGAAGGTTGTGGCAGTGTGGTGGCAGTATTAGATGATGGTACACAGAAGCACAACCACACTCAGTCATTTTGCGCACATATATCATCAAACTGGGGGTGTGTAGTACAACGCCTAACTACGCACATACACACACAAATACAGACACCCACACAGAGACACGACGATACGGATGAAAAGAGAGGTCAAAAAACTTAAGTCTAATGACCTTCAGATACGCTGTTTTCTTTGATTATTGGTCATCGGGGGTGACGGCGATGGTGTGGTGTTTTAAAATGCTTCAAAAATGTTTTGGCTCCTGTTGAGCATCCTTTTATGTTTGTTTTACATTAGCACCTTGTTGCACCGCAGAAACGGACGCGGTTCCGCCGCCTGTCAAGCGTAAGGGTTGTCTCCTCTATGAATTTACACTGCCTCAAAACACTGCCCTGTCACGAACACAATTGTGTAGGATACAACATTCACTATCCTTCTTGAAAACGGTACTTTTGTCGACTAATGGGAAACGTTGTGTCATACTGAAACTGAAGTATCTCTTCACACTACCAAGGGCCCGTGATTGAATATCGCGGCACTGTCCCTACAGCTCCAAGTATCCCCCCGATCGCACGGATATTATGGTTTGGAAAGCACGATTAACTGTACAAATCTGCCAGCAAACTGCGCAGGGGCACAACCATGTTCTATCCTCACTACACGTAGCGCCCGCCCGTCACCGTCTGGCAGCGAGTTGGGCCGAGATCGGCTGTCCCTATAACGCGAGCGTGCACACACTATCTCCCTGCCCCGGGACCCACCACCATCGCCACCTCCCCCCTTTTCGATTACTAACCCGCCGCACTGTGAGTGAAGCGATGACGGTGTTTCCTCGTGTAGCCCTTTTTCTTTTTTTTTTTTTTATTTTCCCAAAAAAGGGCCCGTGCTTCACTGTTCACACACTTCTCACTTCTACATGGAATGGGGTTTTTGGAATGGGACCCACCCACACACAAATTCGCAAACTCTGCTACGCGATGCAAAACTGAGATCAATATGAATTACATTTATCAGATAACACAAACCGCGCACACACGGCAAAAGTGTGACGATAATGGCGATACTGCACAAAATTTCTTCCAAAAAAAAGGTGCTCAACGTATGCGAAAGGGAGGGAGAGATGGGGTGCTTGCAAAGTTGATGTTCTCAAACAAAATATTGAACGTTTTGATGCCGCGATCACAGTACACCGAATACACGAGCAGGAAGGCACAGCCACAAAAAAAAACCTTAATGTGTCGCCCTTACTTCATCCCGTCTTCACTGCTTCTAACCGGGTCTGAGGAAATGGATTTGATTCACCGTGGTAGCGAGAAGGCACACACCTTCACTCCCGTTTGGATCCTCTTTTCCTCTATCCACCAATCACGCACACACTCTCTCTCTTTCTCTCTCTCTCTTGCTCTGTCCTTTGTTCCACCAGTGCTATATCGCGCGAGCGCGTTACACCCGGCCCATCGCAAGAAAGCCGGCGGCAGCGCAACGTAAGAAAATCGCAAAGAAATTCGCGCATCGCGAGAGCGCGTTCACAGTATTCCACCCGAATTAGGGGGGAAGAAAAGCAAGAGGAAGAAACCGAACGAACCCCAACGGGAGATTCGCGAAAATTTTTGCGAACTAATTATCTTTCGCGAACGACGACGCGCGCGTGGCCAACAACCTAGCCCCGCGCGCGCGTCTCCGTGCCCCCCAAACCGCCATTCCTCCTACATTGCTATTGATGGATTGTGTGTGTACGTGTGTGTGTGTGTGAGAGAGTGTTTCAATGTTTCCCCCCAAACTGTTGATGGTGTTTGTAATGGCGTGCTTTGTGTTTCGCGTTTTTTTGTGTGTGCGTCGATTGAAGTTGCTTCATTAGATTATTGGCATCCCTTTCACACCGAAGGGTGGGGAATGGCGAGCGAAAAACACACATGCACGCGAATGGGGAGATCTTAACCGAGGGACGATGCAACGAGAAACAACGCGCCCGCGGAACGCGAAAAAGATCCTCAATTCTAACGCACACACACACACGCACAGCGCTGAAACTTTGCCGTGTGCGTGTGTTTCGAAGGTTATTCACCTTCTGGACGCCCGAATCTGTGACGCAACGCGAACACGGTGGACCGTTTTCCGCTGGCGCTCTCGCGCACTGTGTTTCACCATTCCCTCTCGCTGTGGCTGTCTCGCTCTTGCTAACAAGAAAAAAAAAACCGCGAGCCCATGGTGGGATGAATTGATGGCCCACACTTTGTTCCTACACACATGGGGTGGAAGTTGCGGAGGGGGGATGCTTAAACTAACTGTTCTTTAAAACTGAATTTGGACACACAAGCGACCAAAGGCCACAGGAGCCAACACAGTAACCCATGGAGACGATCAAACGAGCATCCCTCCCCGCCACTTTGTTACATCACATGCAGCAAAGTAGCGGAGTCAGAATCTCCGCTTCTGTGCTGGGGTGTACCGGTGAATTAATCTTACTAGATTTGCGCAGCCTATCCAATCGCTTTTTCATGGTCGCAATGTGTGTGTTGGATGCCAGTATCTGTCGCCTCGCCTTCCTTCGCACTGGTCTTCAATCGCGCTCCTTTCGCTCGTTAAAATGTCGCTTGATTTACTCCGTTCCTCTTGCTCTTCAAATCTCTTCGGTACACAATTTTTTGCACAAAACACAAAACCTAACGTGCCCTCGTCTTTTACTAAAATCGCTTTTCGTTTTTTTTTTGCTTCACGTCTTGACTTCACGCGTCCTGCTTGCAGATCGAAATGCTTCAAGCTCTGTCCATCCAGCCTGCGTTTTCCTCTTTTCTGCTCACACACACGCACACGTTGCAATTTACTTCATCGGAAACAATGAAGCTGCACCGGAGCAGCAGCAGCAGCGGCAGGACAGGTCCGGAGATGAAGATGACAATCGCGAAAAAGATTTGGAACCGATGCTGTACCGTACTCGTTACTTGACTGCACTGAAATTTACTGGTCGGCTGTACGGCTGGACGCAATGTTTACTGCGTGGTGTGTGGCTGAAACCGTCTCCGCGAAACCCGGCGAGCCTCGTTGCCATGGAGACGCAGAGCAGAGCTGTCAACTGCTGGTAAGCACTGTGCGTGCGTGTGTGTGTTTGGTTTGCAGAAATTCTTTCCGGTGCGTTTCGCAATTGGAAGTGGCAATTTAAACAATTCACGGTAGGTTAGAGCAGGGGCCTCCAAACTTTTCAGCTCGCGGGCCGCATTGCTTCAAAAATAACTATATTGAGGGCCATTTGACGCTACCTTTAAATGATGAGTGAACGTTTCAATCTCGTTTTTACAACAAAATACTAAAGATACTAATACAGTTTCGTGTTACTAAAGCTTGATTTTTGTCTAAGAAAAGTAAAAAATTCATTTTTATTTGAATAAGTCATAATAACGTAATATTTATATTAACTCTGGCAAAGTCATCGTGGGCCGCATTATAAGCTCTTGAGGGCCGCATGCGGCCCGCGGGCCGTAGTTTGGAGACCCCTGGGTTAGAGGAATACTTTTAATTACAAAAAAGCTTCATGTTTTCTGGTTGCAGGTGCGAAAGCGCGAGCGCCGAAGGATGAACATGCAGCAAAGCGCCGAACGACCGCATCCCCGGTCACAGGAGGGTGACAGCAAGAGAGGAAAAGAGAGGAGCGAAAAAGTTTTCCTTCCCTCCCCCCTGGGGTCGGGCGCTCTCGGGAAAAACTTCGTCAGCTGTATATAAATCGATTTTTCTCCGCAATGCTCTCGCTCTCCCCCCCCCCCCCATACGGAATGCAAGAAAACCCGGAAGCAACCGGCGCACACCGAGTGCGCCCTTACCCGACCGGAGCAACACCCACGGGAAGGACGCGAGCACGCACCCTGTCGGTGGCTGGTGGTGTTGGCTATGTACACGAGTTGTGTGCATCTGTGCTCACCTACACACACAGAGAAAACACTCACACCAGGGGAAAACCAAACGGGACAGCGAGCGATAAACCAAGCGGTGTGACGTCGTCGTCCTTCTGCCGTCGAAGACACACCCGTCTCTTCCGCACCAGACGGTTCCACAAGCCGGAAGAGACGTCCCGGAAAACAGCGTGCCAGCCAGCCAGCCAACCAGGCTCGAGGAGTCAGCCTGTCAGTCAGTACGTGTGGGAAGTTGGGCGCCCTTACCCAACGCGGTAAATGCGCACCACGGTCGGGAATTTTCCCGACACACGCACACAACGGAACCGGCGAGCCGGCGAGAGGGTGAGACTTTTCCCGACCCGAACATTGCGTAGGACATGAGCGGGAAGGAGCAGCACGTGCGAAAAAGGGACCACCGTACCTCCACTGGACTGGTGCGGTGTGGATATCTATCCTACACACTAAACAACGAACCCACACGTAAGTGCTTCCGTGTACGGCGACGATGTCTACTACCACACTAACGGCGCGAGTGTGTGTATGTTGGTGTGAGTCACACACACACACACACTGGCTGTATCTATTGTCTATTTCAGTCGCACTCCCGCTCGTATCGCCGACACGCGTCCTGGCAACGTGCACGAAGGCTATGACCAACCCCAACGGCCAGACGGCATTGAGGCCCACTCGGGCCCTTCGGTGGATGCCGACGGCTGCCGCGCACCAGCGGATGAGGGTTGTCTGTGTGTCGTGCCCCACCCACCCAAGCAGCGGGTGTGCATGTGTGTGTGTGTGCAGGTGCGGAGCAGAAGCCACCTTTTTCTGCACATGGAATGGCGACGGTGGCGGCGGCGGCCCTCTTTCCACAGCATTTAAAAAGCGCAGACAAAATCGATATTTTTAGCCGGTGAGACTTTTGTTGCTTTCGGCGGGCGGCGGCAAACGGGGAAAGCATTGTGGAGGCAATGCTACGAGACATCACTGTGTGTGTGTGCGTGTGTGTGAGAGAGAGAAAGAGTCGGTGGAGTTCTGTGGTCGGCTCCACCATCGCACTGGCCGTCTGCCAGCGCAACCTGTGCCAAATAGGGTCGAAAAGTGTGGTGATTGCAGCAGAAACACACACACACACATACACACACAACACACCATCAAACATGAAACATGAAAATTGCATTCCTCAGGCCTCCCTCCACCCAGCCAGCCAGCGTCCAACGGTTCATCGATTTATTCGAAGAAAATTCAAAAATCGTCCCGGAAATGCCGGAAACGACAGAAACGGGAACGGGTTCGTTTTATTCAGCTTTTCGGGCTTTCCTGGAACCGCCGGTACACACTGCCACTCCACGTGCCCTGTGCTTCCTGGGGGGAGGGGGGAGAAGGATTTATGATGTTTTTCTGCCTTGCTCGGCAACACCCATTCTCACACCAGAAGTGTCTGCAAAGATGATGCTAGGCGAAGAAGGAAGCCGAATGAAAGGGGAGGAGGAGCGGGGAGCTGTTTTCGCACCCTTCCTTACTTTCAAATTCGATTTATGTCTCTAGTCGATAAATAACCATTTAGGATATAAGAAGACGTGTCTAATGAGTAGGACGCTTTTGCCCCCCTTTTCCGCTGTCCCCTTCGGCGTAGAAGGGATACGACACGCTCAGTTTATATAAAATGTTGCAGACTGCAATGAAAATGCGTTCTTTCTGTGGCATGCCAGGGCCGCCAGGATTAGGATCATTGGAGAACGAGTGTCTTAAACCCGTTACTCAAAACGAGGAATTTTGGGAATAGAATGAAATCACTCACAACAACTTCCTGGTAATTCAAGAGTAGCTTTCAGCACTTTAATGAAGAAGTCAGACAACTTTAGGTAACAGCATTTAGAAAAAGAATGTTGTGGATTTGTAAGATGTTTTCTGGTTCTAGTTTTTAGGTTTAAAACTTTAAAAGCGACACCAGCAGTGCTTATCCAAAGACCGACAACGAAGAATAGAACACCAGACGTTGGATATCAACATCTCAAAGGTAAGCGTATCACCGGTTTTGACTAATTTATTACTAACAGAATCCATCTCGTTTTAGTATCACAATCCCCACTATCTCACCTTCAAGACGGGTTTGGAGAGTCACGCACACAAACTGTATTTATGCCGCCGTGAACTGGAAGCCGGATGTTCAGATTCCGATATGAAGGATATGACACTTCAACGTGAAATCGTTTGAAAATCTTTCCCTAGCAGACACAACAACTCCTTTTCTTCTCTCTCTCTCTCTCTCTCTCTCTCTCTCTCTCTCTCTCTCTTTCTCTCTCTTGGTATGGAAGAAGAACTGTCAAACGGCAATGATCACTCGCGGCGAAAACACACGTGCTCTGTTCTGCTGATCTTCCTAGCCTACTGCGTTTGGAACCGGTCTGCCAACAAAATGCTTCCTGCAAAGGTATCACAAGCTCGAAGCTTTCACACGCGACTACTCAAAGCACTTTTTTCGTTCTAATGCATGCACTTTTAGGCGTACCGGACCGGATTCAGAACTACAGCACAGCAAACACCGACCGGCCCGCCGTGCGCTACGGACTGGAGGAGTTCTGTCCGTTTTTCGCGGAAATGCTACTGTGTGTATACGGGTTGGGGTTTCTTTTCTTTGCGCTCGACGCACACTGCTTGAGCAACTGCTCGAAAATGATCGGCGAACGCGCGAGCAAGAAAGATGGACGACGATTAGAAGGGGAGCACATATACGCACGCACACTGACACACACACACACAGACAAGAACACAACACTCTTTACCGCTCCCCGTCTCTGATTAGATGATTAGGTGGAGCAAGGGAAGGAAGGAGAAAGGAAGAAGGAAGCCTTACCGCCCCGTGTGATTTGCGCCCGCCGCTAGTGCTGATGATCGGGTTCGGCCGGTTTTGGGATGCGTAACGTTCAAGAGCCAAAGTCACACACCGCATGCACATGCAGCTGCAAGGGCGCAGAAAACCGTACTGCCCGCATCGTACCGGGCCCGAAGATGACGAACGTCGTCGTCGTGGTCGTGGTCGTCGTGGCCGTCGGCAAAGACGAAGCCGCTTCGAACGGAACGGAAGGAATGGAAGGGGCCAGGCAGGCGCGCGCGCTCGCTCCCGGCACATCGTTCGTACACGCGCGCAAGCAATTGCAATTGTATGTGCATGTGATGCACTTTCTGCATATACAGATGTGTGCCCCGGTGTACATACGGCGTGGCCGGTGAGCGAGTATAAACGCACACACACAGGCTGGGCTTGTACGTATGATACGCGCGACCGGCAAGCGCGTGTGAGCGGGACAGTGAGAGGGCACACACACTGCCAATGCGCCAGCGACATGCCACATTCACGCCGGCTGGCCGTGGGGTGGAGCCCTTATGATGGGAGAGAGAGAAGAGAGAGAAGAGGAAAAAAAACAGAACCCGGCGAGACTGAACCGTTTTATAGTGTTGTGGCCTCGTGTTAGTTTGCTCCTAGCGACTTCCGGGGTTCCGCGGTTTAGAGGGATAAATCACACCGGCTAGCAGAGAGGAGCACGCGCCCCCTCAGACTCAGAGGTTTCCAATTAAGTGTGTGTGTGTGTGATGGACCGATCCCGGGAAAAGAAGAGAACTGTTAACCCACCCAGCCGCACTGAATGTGTAGGGGGGCCACATCGGAAAGAAAAACCGAACCCCGGATAGAGATAGCATCAGCCTGGGGGGGTTGGGTTCCTGTGCACCACCACCCCCTTAAGCGCACAAGGTGGCGATTATGAGACCAAGAGACCCCATCGGATAGCAAGCCGGCAGTCGAGTGAGGCCAACACTTCAACCAGCATGCCAATAAGAAGCGGGGAAACTAGCAGCAGAAGCAGAGAAACTTCAAGAAGCGAAGAAAGCTCAAAAACCGCATCGCTCGAAAACCCCCGAGCAAATATCAATACACACCATGCGAAATAAAAAACAAAATGGCGGCACGGCCGGGGCACATCAACGGGTGTGCGCGAAAGGGAGAAAGAGCGATGAAAAGCGAGTGAGAGAGAGAGAGAGCGAGAGCTAGTGGGAGAGAGACAGCGCGGCAAAGATCGAGAGTGTGTGTGCTTCTGTTGCTTCGATTATGCTCTTCATCATCGTCATCATCATCATCATCATCAGCTTTGCCCTCATTGTCCTGTGCTTCGTACGATCGCGTCACTGCAGTATATGAGAGAGCAGTGCAAGATGTTTCGTTCGTCCCGGGCCTGGGACACACCACCATATTGGCCGATCAAACCAATTCAAGGGGCACAAAATGTGTCAACCTACCCCAGAGCTCCAACGCGGCAGCCCTCTCCCCCGTCCCCCCCCCCGTTCACTTGAAGCATTTGCCCTTCTATTTCGAGCAGTGCGAGCGATTCGAGCAGTTAGTAGACGCCTCGTGCGTCTTGGCGTGGAAACGTCAAAAATGCGGTCGAAAAATGTGTTCGCTTGCGCAAATATCTTCCACACAAAAAAAAAAACGGAATTGTGAAGCGCATCACGATCGTGTCGTGATTTTGGTTTGGTTTGGTTGAGTTTTGCAAAAGGAAAAGCTCGCCGTGGACACAACACTTACCGCTGCCTGCCTAAAAGTCTGCGCACCCAGTATCCCGTTCCGTATTTGCGACGATTTTTTGATATGGATCACGCACACCGCCGCTGCTGCTGCGTAGCTTTCCTCAGATTGATCCCAAATTTAGCACTATTGCACACATGAACTAGTCGCTTGTTGAACGGCGATGAACACGTACACCCACCCGCCTCACGGGCACGCGTACACTAACCGAAACGCACACACACGCAAACACGCACACACGCTGCATACATCACCCCTCATCGACGGGTTTTCTATTTCTTTGCTAGCGACTGGACTCGGCACCGATACCGAATGTTTGCTACAAAATAAGATCAGAAATTACATATCGCATTAAAACCAAACAATTATTCCACCAACTCCTCGGGAACAGGGGGGCGCGCGAGCGCGCACGCCTCCCAAGAAGCGATAGGCGACATTTCTCAATGTGGACGCTTCCTCCCATCCATCCATCCTCACTCCTCGGCACTCGGCAACAAAAGCCACACGCATACAGACGAGTCGGTAAGTCACGCATTCAACTTGCGCAACCTCGCCAGCTTCCTATTCGAGCACTTCACGAACCGCAGGCAGAAGAAAAACTATGCATTTTCTCACAAAATCACTCCCAATCATCCTAAATTTCGAAAAACCGCAACACACACACACACCAGGCACACGAGGATTTGCACAGTTTCGTGATCGCACAATATGGAGGAGGCTGTGGCGGCGGCGACGATGACCAACTCTACACTTTATTCGAGCGGTTTCGCTGATGATGACGAACACCGCGGCCAGGATAGCCAGGGTGAACTTTCACCAAACGCGTAACCCACCATTCACCTTTTTTTGTATCTCGTTCACCCGCTTTCCCCTTGCGGCCTGCCTGCCCTGTTTCCACGCGATCGTCGTCGCTAATAAGCATCGAATGAACGGTCAACTATGTTGGAGCGCGATCTTGTTTCTACTGCACGAGGGTGTATTGGAAAAAAAGTAGAACGAAAGCTAGCCTCTCCCCCCGATACCCCACCGTAACACTCGAATGGAGAGAGAGAGAGAGAGAGTAGGTCAATAGAAACGATCTGTGCTCTGTCTGTCTCTTTCATACTCTTTCTAACCTCCGTCTCCGTGTGCCGTTTCTCTTTTTTGTAAATGGAGGCAATCATCACCGACCGTTTCTACACACGATCCAACATCCTTAATTCCGATCACACTTGATCATCAGAGATTCAATCACACAATTACACACACATGCACACACACACACACACACACACACACACACACACACACTAATCCACTGAATCAATTACCCTCGCAAGAGATCCTTTGGCAGTTTCAGATCAGCCCTTGCGTGAAGCTTTCCATCGCATACCAACGCCGTCCGAGAAGAGATCGGAATGCACACCGCTAATAAATGTTTCCCCTAGCAACACACGCATCACGTACACACGGGCGCACACACCCGCGTTCCGTTCCGTGCGGTGTCGTCGAATCACATCACCAAGCACACACAAGTAGGCCACAACGAACACCAAGGCACAGCGCACTGTCATAAACACGGTGGCAAGTGTGTGCTGTCCGGTTTTTGTGCTGTCAGAGCCATTCAAGACACGACACACAGTGTTCTAGCGTCTTATTAGCAGCAGAAGAAGTGTAAAAAAAACTTGGAATCTTGTTTCCATTCATTGCATTGAGAGCCACCCGAACAAGCACGAACAACCACCGGCCCTGCCTACCAGCAACAGCAGCACACCACCGGTTGACACGGCCACACTGAGTTGGGTGAGTTTTTTTCTTGTCGTCCGTCTTGCACACTACACATCCAGTGACTTTTCCGGCATAACAATTTGCGCACACAAATTGAGAAATTGGGGTTTTAATCGCAGTGCAGCTTACGACCGAAAACTAAACCGAAAAAAAACACCAAACACGTACTGCCACACAAAGGGCACCACACACCGCACACCAGACAAACCCAGACCCGGTGGTGCTATGCGTGTGAGTTTTTCATCATCACGCGGTACCGTGTCACAGGGGGGGGGGGGGGATGGGCAAGAGGCTTTTTAACACAGCACACACAGCAAAAAAAAAAAAGAGAAAAAAATCTACGCACACACCGAGAGAGATTCCGTCGAGCCGGGCGAACCAAGCGAACCGTACCGTGTCGCGGAGTGGGAAGCCAGCAAGCCAGCAGTCTCATCCGACTGGGGCTGAGAAGCGCAGAAAACTAACCGGCCACCGCCGTCAAAACCTTTAGCCCCCGGATAATCAAACGCGACGAGGGGTTCGGTACGCACGGCCGATGCTGTTTGGCCGACGGTTCGCGCGCGCTCACACACAAAGAAAACAATGACCCGAAGGGACACACGGCACTGGTGCGGTGCGGTGCGGGGCTGCCCGTGGGGTTGTTGGGAGGAAGCAACAGCGGCTGCGGCGACGACGACGGCGACGACGACGGTCTGTAGCGAGGGGTTTTGGGCGAGAAAAATCGTACGCGCGCAAAGGGAGGAGAGGAACAAAAAAGAAAACGAAAGAAAAAGGGTTTCAATGTCCAAGAAACAGGGATTCAAAACGAAGAGCGCGAGAGGGAGAGAAAGAGCGAAAGAAAGAAAGAGAAAGAAGGGCTAGTGTGTGTGTGTGTGTGTGTGTGAAAGAGAGGCAACAGCTTGGTTGGAAAGAGTGCGAGAGCATAAATCTTAAAACCTTTATCACTCGTTCGCTCGTTCGCTGTATGTCTTGCCATTCTTTCACTCGCATACATTCACAAACACACGGCCACAGATGTCCCTTTTGCCTAGTTGGACACCAGTGCCAAGTCCTTCCGTTTCCAGTATTCGACGGGTAGTTTTTTGTCCGACCGTTTGGTCGTCGGTCCCTTTTGCACACTGGTGCAAATCTCTGACGCAGCACACGGCTTGCTTTAATGTTTGGTGCGAGTTCTACGTCAGCTTGACTACCAACGCGCTCCACAGACACTCTCAAACACTCTCACACACGCACACAGAGTGAATTTATGAGTCTCTTCACAAACACACACACACATATACACCCAAACGTACCGAGTTTTGATTTTTGCGAAAAGGTTCGCGAAAAAGGTTTCTCGCCGCAAGTACACGTTCGCGTGAGGAGCGTAAATGTGGAATTAATGTTTGCTGTGGCCAAGAGTGGCAGGGTAGAAAGAACATGGGGGGGCACGCAGAAAAGTGGTTAGAATCGAACGAGGCAGGCTATGATATCGTGCCATCTCGCTTTGGCGTGGCTGTAAGTATGAGGCGTTTCGAGCGCATGGAGACGCGAGTGTGGAGCATGGAAACAGTTCGATTTCTAACGCACGCGAAATATGCTCGTACCAATGGACGCATGATAATACGCACCAACACAGCTGTAGACGTGCCCCCACATGCCCAGCCGTCAAACGCCGGTGGAAAAGGCAGAGGGGGCAATGTGGGGGGTGGGTGGTTGATATTTAGAAGCGGCAAAGTGTGGCTGTCAAAACGGCCCTCGGCAAAGTTGCAATGTCGTCAAGTCAAAGAGTGCTTTGAAGGTAAGCGAAGCATTTGAAACCGAGCTGCGTATGTTTGTGTTGGTGATCTAATCGGCAACCAGGCGCCCCCTCCTTCCGCGCACTAAAATGTATGTCCCCCCCCCCCCCCCCACATTGGGTTGACTGTAAAAGACCGACACGCACACAAAATCAAACACACACCCGCCTGCCGTCCATCCGCGAGAAGAAAAGCCCCAAACAGAGTGCCGGGAAAACTCATCGCTTTTGTCACTTGTAGCGCCCAAAACACGTCTGGGTCTGTTTGTTGGTGCTTGGATGGATTTAAAGGGCACAGTCGGAATCGGGGTGGAGTTTTAAAGCAAAGCCTCATTCTTTTTTCATCTGAAACACACATGACACCAACCCCTTTTGTAGCAAAATTAAACACACACACTCAATTCCGGTTTTGTGAGGCAGACCATCAAACACACCGATGAAAAGCCGGCTTTTTTTTTGGGGGGCAGAAAACAGAACGAAAGAAAAAAATCTGCGAACGAAGCCACCACAACATGCGTTACCAGCCCCGTCGGTTACTGTGTAAGGGCTGTGCTGTGGAGGGTAAAAAGTGCCGGCTACCCGTCTCGAAACAATGATGCTGAATGTGAAGGAACTTGGTCCGGCACCGACTGGTCGACCACACGACCACAGTTGCGTGCGTTCTATTACACACGCACACAGCTTTACGCCGTGCCGCGCCGCGTTCGCGAAAAGCATCATTGTAAGGGTTGGGCGAAGGGGCGGTTTGGAGCGGCATTGAATGCGATTGCACAGAGCGACTGGCTGGACGGTTGCTCGATCTCTCTGTGTGTGCCTGCGTGTATTTGTGTGTGTGTGTGTTTGCTTGTGAGGTCTGATGATATGTGCATTTCTTCTAATTCGGGAATCCACAATAATGAACGAAAAAAAAGAAATCCTACACGAAACGTATCTCACGCATACCAGCGTACCAACATTCGCACGGTCAATGCGAACAAAAGGGGTTGATGCTTATGCGAAGGGGTTCGTGGGGTGGGAGGTTCGCGAAATTTTAGCACAGCGTGAGTGCCGCGCGAGTGCCGCATGAGTGCCGCAAAGGGGGTTTGTGTGCGTTCGTGTTGCGAATTCGGTGGCCATGAGCGCGTACGGTGAGCGACCGTGAGCGAGCAACATCGAACACGTTGCGTAGCAGCCGTGATGCAGCGTGAACGGGATTTGTAGCGCACACACACAGAGGGACGAAAAAAGTTCGCAAACCGATGGAATGTGGTTGTTGGAGTTAGAATTTTGGAAGGTAATTTATTAAATTATTTTAAATAAAATTATTTACACCGTCTGCAGTAGAAATATAAGGTACTGGGCGTCTCCATCGAGCATTTCTGTCGTTCTGGTTAGTGTAATTAAATTCTTTTTTTGTTTTTAAAGATGCAAAAAAATAATCTTTAATCCCAAATATTACAAAGATTATTTTAAAACATAGCGAATTGATCATTTGAATTATATAGCTACAACATCAATTCATATAAAATCACATTCGCTCGCAATCTTGCGTTGCGTTGCGAATTGACAGTTTCTGTAAACGTCAAAACCAAAAGCTTTATCTCTGTCCGTGCAAAATCTCGTGCTATCAAAATGTCAAATGGAATGTCAGCAAACCAGCAGTACCATGCTCGGCTTGTGTTAAATTTTCACATAACAAATAAACTCCTTCAGCTTACAGCCATACGCCCATCTTTACAGCATCTTGCGCATCTAGCCCGGTGCGCACAGCCAACTCACCGAAGTGAGTGAGTGAGTTTGTTGTTGTTGTTGCTGCTGCTGCTGCTGCTGTCTCAACACAAGCGCATTCTAATCTTGCTCCCCGGGCTAGTGTTGGTGCGCAGGGGATGTTGTTTTTTCTTCATTGCTCCCGTCACGCCCTACTGGCCGGTTTTGCCCGTCTTGCTAAATGCATCTTGTGCGAACGGGTAGCAACATGATGCACGAAACAGTGCGGGCAGATTTGTGAGGGTAGTTGGTGCAAAAAATAAAGCTGCAATTTACTGTACAAACACACACACGGTGCGCACACCGATTGAGTTAGCCCATGCGCGAGTGAATAAAGTGTGTAAATGGCTGCAAATTAGGAACGGCGCATTAAGGGAATGCGTGCAGCGAACGTTCCGCACCGAAACCCTACGGAATGTGCGAATGAGGGAAGTCCTTGGCGAACAATTACGGTACGCTCGTACACACTCACACACAGTACGCGTCCAGTACGAGAGAGGGTTGCGCATGTAAAGCGCCTCGAAAGGATAAACCATGTATGCAAATTTTCATCCCCGTAAAGGCTGGTTAAAGCCATACTGTGGCTTCCGATTTCGTTAAAAAATAAGGGGGTTTAACCGTTTTTTTGGTGTAAATTTTCCTCACTGTAATGTGTGTGTGTGTCTGTGTGCATTTTTTCTCTCTTTATCCCCGATAGTTCAAACGCATTCCAGCACAATGGTATGGGCTGTTGTTTTGCTGTTGCTTTTGCCTTACTTCTTCTGCTTTTTCATCTGCCCGTAGCAGAGTTTGTTTAACTAAGGTTTTTTGTTGTTGTTGGCCCTCGCTTCTTCCTATACTATCGCCGTATCTATAACTAGATTTATTGCAGGCGACACACATATTGAGTTTGTAGAGACGCGCTGGTGTCACATGTCAGCACGAAGCCCTACAAGGGTGTACGCGTGCATGTACGGCGGACGGCTCCGCGGATGCACCCCCTTCGTCCCTGGGTTGCGTCTCCCGCACGGTGTGAGGCGAGAGCGGAAGGCCTTGACACTTTTGTGCCCCTCCTCGCCCGTGTTACATAAAGTGCATAAGTTGCATTTGAAGATACACTTACGGGGCACACCGTTGCACACGGCGATATGGTTAGGGAGTGCCGTGCCGAGCGAGAACACGATGATGTCATGCGTTTAGCAACAGATGATGATGATGATGGTGATAGAAAGCAGAGCTCTCAGATGACGTGTCTAGACAAAATGAGAAAAAGATATCCTCAAGTTACCACAGCAGTAAGATCTTCCGCTTTTTCCCTCTCCAAGTGAGCTTAGATTGGGGTCCGCTTTTTAAGGGGTTTCCGTTTAAATCACCCACTGGGTTTGCTGATAAGAAGCGTTGCAAATGCGGCCCCAATGCCACTTTGGACAATCTGCACGTTTGTGCGGTTAAAAATAAACCGACAAAGCAGCAGCAACCACAATCTACTCCACCTTGGCTATAGCACCAGCGCGAACGAGCGCGTTGAGTTGCAGTTTTCTAAGCCGTCGCGGCATACGCCCGAGCGACCGACCGTTGCGCATTGATATGGCGGTCGACATCGCGGAATAAAATGGGAAGAAAATCGTAAAAAAAGATAAGCCATTAGCGACGGTACACACCGGCGCAACACGGATGGATGGATGCAGCCAGCGAGGACCGGCCAGAGCTCGTATCGAGAGCGCCAGTTGTTTGAGGTTATGTACACAGACTGCACTTGAGGCGAGGCTAAACAAAAAGCTGTGCAAATAGCAATGCTTTGGCCGTATCAGCGAGAGCGAGCGAGAGACACGATGGCCCAGCTTTGCTGATAAAAGGGTGGCAAAGGTGCAACGAAAAAAAAAAAAAATTATCGCCCCAAACGGAACGGACAGGCATGATAAAAGTGCAGTTCCGGTTCAGTGGGAAGCTTCTCGAATAAGCCAGCCCGGGATGCATTTCTTCTGGCGTTGTCTGTGCTGCAATTGGCTGCAACATGTGAGCAAACATTCATCTTCCAGTTCAGTTGAGCTATCAAGCAGCAGTACAGCAACTCAAGGCCATTGAGGAAAAGTCCCTCCAGTTCGTGTGTGAGCAAACTGCATAAGCTGCAGTTTGATGCATGCAAGCGCTGCCGCGCCGTGTTGATGAGGCCAGCTGCAGTAGAGCCGTAAGCTGCTTGCCACGTTCGATTAGCGAGTGCTTACGCGGTCCCCTCACGATAGAAGTCATATTTTGCGCCCCACCTTGACTGACTACCTTTAGTCTGGGAATGTTGCGAAGTTGCGCACGGTTTATCAACATGATGATCGGCTTAGGTTTTTGTGCCACCTGCTTCGTACAATATCACTTACGCTACATTGATCAGAAGTGGAAAATAAAACCATGTACTCACCTCAAAAGCAAAAGGATGAACAAGATATGTCTGAAGTTAAAGTAAGGAACTCGACCGTAAAAGCTATCCTCGCTCTCGCTCTCTAGACCTCCGGGATGTAGTTCTTTGCCTGCTGACGGGGAAGCACTTCTCTATTCACTGTTCACTGTTTTGCTGCTTGCTTTCAGCCTTAGGTTTTCAATTCACTGGTTTTGGGGTTTTCTGTTCTGTAAGTTTTAGCACTGTGTGGCCGATGGGGTTTGTCGCTTGCTTTAAGGCAAAATTTGGAATCCGATTAGCATTTGTCCCAATTGACGCTTGGGTAAATTGGCCTGGTGATGATGAGTGTGTCTGAAGATGATGATGATGATGACGATGATTGATGGATGATGAGTATCGGAGTCGGTTAGGTAGTCCGTAATCGATCAAAGATCAACAGACCGTAGTGTTTCGCTCGCGTGTTTTAATGCAGTTAACAGTTTTGCCGTATCAATGCCAATGTATAAAGTGGCGAGGGTTTTATCTGCTGCTTGTTAGTATATGAGTATTTGCAGGGAAGTGGGATTTGCTTTTCTTTATGTTGTTGCGAGTACAAACGGAAGCTCCGAACTGGGTAGTTTTTGCTGAGCCCTTTTGTCCTGTTGTGGTGGCGCTGTTTTTGTAAAATTAGTTGGTGATGATTTATTTAATCTTTCGGTGAGACTTTTGAGTTTTTAAACCAATGCCAATCTTCCTTACGATGCACGACACGCGGCTGCACCCGGACATGGAATACATTGAAGATACGGAGGATGCGCACCGTTTCGCTCACACAACGTCGAGGCCGATACCGTTGAAAAGATGATCACGTGCCCACTGACTGACCCGCGGCACTGAAGCACACTGAAGGATGGCGATGATGATGATGATGATGAAGATGATGATTATGGTGGCGAATATGCGACGGCCTTATTATGTATGGTTCGCACACTGCACACTAGATGGCGGCACTGTGCAGTTCGTAAATCCTTTCCCGGAAATTGTTTTTTCCCGATCTTTATTGTCGCACTATTTCCGTTGGGGGTATTTTTGCTTAAGTTTTAATTGTAGTTTTATATCTACTTATGTATCTTCCCGCTCTGTTAAGCTACATTTTCTTTAAAGACACTCGCGCACACAGACACACACACACACGCAGAACAATCACGCGTACGATCTCTCGTCGGTTCACTGGTCGGGCGGGAAGTTTGATGATTTTCTGACTTACTTTCTAGTACACTTTTTACACACTAACACACGTATAACACACAGCGACGCACGAATACACTTTCACAAAACAAAAGCGCGCGCGCGTACACACACACACACACACACGATCGTGTAAAGCAGTGTGAGCAAAGCTTCCCCGATTTTGTTTTCCTAATACACACTAGTAAAGGGCTTCTTCCGGTCGCGTCACGCCAAAAACGGTAAAAAAATTACAAAACTCTGCGCATATCGATTACGCAAAAACAAAATTAATAACAATACAGTGTTCACAACAGTTGTAACAGAAAATGGAAAAAGAGAGAAAAGTACAACGATCTTAATCAACGCGGGCACACTCTTAGTAGATGCGACACGGTACACTTAGAAGCCAAACGGTTGCACACACTCTCGCACACGCACACTTAGAGGAGATTGTTATATGGCTGTGTCTTCACGCGCTTGCTGTTGTACTGTGCAATTCGGAAAAGTACATTCTTCAACCGCCAGACCGAGACATATGCGCGCGCACACACACGCGCGTAAGTGTACGACACTGCTGCTCGGTGGCCCTCTGGAGGAGGACCGATGGAACTACTCGATCATCATCGCCGCTGTCAGTTCTTTTTGCACTCGTCGATTGTTATTGTGAGGAGTGAAGAGGAGGATGAAGGGGAGATCAAAAGTGGGAAGAGGGTGTGTGTGTGTGTCAGGTGTATGAGAGGGAGTTGTTAGTGGTTAGAATCCGAAAGCGTGTCAATACGGTACAGCACCGGCAAGTGGCATCGCTCTCTAGTACTGCACGAATATCAAAGATGGCGGTGAACTTGCGCCGGTAGCAGTGATGCCAGCAGTGTTGGTGGAGCGTGCTGTATTGGTGCCGATGATGACAGCACCGTATGCGAGGGTGATGATGGCGATGATGGTGGTGATGAGGCGATCGAGAAAGCCGACCAGATATCCGAAACACATTTTTGTAAGAAGAACCGGAAGAACTATTGCATTTGGGTGATACTTTTGTTTCCGTTTGCTCACTGGTTTTTTTTGTTTTGTTTCCACGGACGGAGGGAATGTGAAGAAGGGTACTACTGCACAGTTGTTAGTGGATTAGTAGTGATGATGGTGGTGGTATTAGGCCGAAACGAACTTTTTGAAACTATTGCATCGCACTGGGAAAACATGAACGGGGCGAAAGAGAGATTAGTAATTTTGCTTGCGAAACCATGGGTTAGTTATTGTAGCCAGATATGGTAAAGGGGATAGCAAAGGGGGCGGGTGGCGTCACGGAGAGGAAGGGGAATGTCCAAAATAGTGTTTATTCACTAAAATGTAGAGTTTCTACGCACAGCAAACAGTCTTCAGAGAGGTTACTAGAACACCAGTGACACCGTTTTCTGTGCGCGTTAGTGTCTGTGTGTCTTCAACGTGATTGTGCAACGAGGTGTGCAATCTGGTAGCTGCAGTCTGGTTGCAATTGCACACGTACACTCATATGCAGCTCTGTGCCGCCACAGAATCACTCACACACGCAAACACTCTTGAGTAAATTGAGGTTACAAGTTCACGAAAAGAGTGTCACCACACTGAAAGCCGTCGGGAGTGCAGTGAATTCAAACAGTCAGGTCAAGCTGCTATTGCTCGACGTTTTGAACACAACTTGTCTGGCAATTTTCTAACTCCTGGAGCACACTTCCAGATTCAAAGCACTCAGTTATTGATTTTTTTTGTAAAGTGTTTTCAAATCACCAAAGTTGTTTAACCTCCAAAAATGCAAACCAGAAACCGATCGCGCTTTGAATGGTGACACAACACAATGAATTGCGATGAAAAAAGCGTACTGTAGATTTTAAAGGGCTTTTCATCCCCAATGGTATTTTGGCAATTTGTTTTTCTAATTCGCTTATAAACCAATCGTCACAGTCACTGACAGATCACACGTGGCCATGGTGGGCCTTCTTCATCCAGAATACAGCAAGAAAAAGTGGCTCTAAATCTTGTGAACGTTTTTTCTTCCAACCACTTTGTATTTTTTCTCGTTTTTAAAGCACTTTACATTGTCCACTACGCTTCCGATTCTCAAAATCCAGTCCGGTTTAGGGCACGTTCACGCACGTTTTTTGCTTCCCTCAGTTTCATCCCGTCCCAACTACAGCCGGGCCTGGATGGTGGGTCAAAGTTTAGGGTTAAACATTCACACCCCAGTACCCTTTAACTATTATTAAATTTTATAGCAAAAAATAGGTGTAGATCCTGTACCCAAAAAACAACACACTGTCTTCGCTCACACACGGCCACTGTTTCTTCGCTCGTGCGCGCACTGAAGGGCCAAAAAAAAAAGCACAGTTTTTCCTGCTAGAGCCACGGGAATGCCACGGGGATTAGAATGCAACGCGACGGCGACGACGACCACGACTCGATTTCTCGACGTTCTTGATCGTCCGCGTTTCACTTCACTAGTGCACCGGTGTATGCGAATGCGCTTCGTCAAGACCCGCGGTACACGGGAATGTGTGCTGTTTTTTTTTTTGGTTGTTGTCGCTCCTTGTTGTTTGGTCTCCCTTCTTCTCGCTCGCTCTCTCGCTCTCGTTTCTCGTTTATTTCAGCGCTTGCATGTGGTGGGCTTCCGTTCCATACTCCCCGTCATTTCGCATGCTTCTTGTTTCTCCCCGGCCTGCTATACAAGCGGCCTCTCGCTCACACACTTACGCCATCTCGCGCTATCTCGGTTACGCGTGCATTTGCGTGTGTTGCGCGCATATGCGCGATTAAGCGCGCGAGGGGCCTCCGCTGTTGCTGTTCTTGTCTTCCGTGTGCAATTTTTTGCGTCCCTTCCTTTCGTCTTAATACTTTTGGGTTTGCTTGTCTCTTTGTGTTTGTGTTGGTGCTACATACAACAGGACCGACACAAGCAGTAGGGTTTTTTTTTTTCGAGGAAAAATTGCAGCGCCTAACACTGAGGGAAAGCTGCAGTCTCGAGTGCTCCCTTTCTTGCGTACTTCTTCTACACGAGCGCTCATATGCAGTATGCAGTTTGCATTTGCGATATACACACACACACATACGCAAACGCAGGCACAGCGCATTCGGTGCAGCTGCATGTGTGTTGGCGCGTTTCGGTATGCGTCTCCATCGGCGCTTTGGATGGCCGCGTTGGGTGGATGGTTAGTGAGAAGGAGGGAAGGGGGCCGGGATGTGAAACGAGATAAGGCAAAGAAGATGCATGCATACACAGACACGTATCAGTCCCCCCCCTGTCGGGGTACGGTCATACTCATTGCACGCATACAGAGAGTGCACGCAGAACTGCACGCAAACGGGGAAATACGTTTGCTCGGGAGGGAAATGGACAAGGGGAGGGAGGGGGTACAAGGAGAGGAAAGAAGTTTGAAAGAAACCGGCGTTGAGCGAAGGTGATAAATGCAATGCTAGAATCACAGACAAATAGGACGTGTGGTTATGAAATCGAACGATCGGCGCACGATGGATGGAGGCGCATCATCTTTCATTTCACAAAAGAGAAAACTGATTTATGCTGTTGTTTTTAGATCATTGCACATTGGTTATCAACACATATTAAGAATAAATTCGCCAATTTACATAAACTTTATTGTGTACGACCGGGAACACTATCGTGCATCGCGCACCTTAAGAAATTATGATCGTTTTAAATCATCTTTATTTACATTTCTCTTTTAGCCCTGTGTTTGTCCCTCAAAATTATTTAAATATCATACACGGCCGTCGCATGGAAGTGTTTTGTTGGTGTAAAAAAAACTATAATTGCTCTGTGGAAAGGGTTCAACATTAGAGGTAAAAACAGCCTTAAAACTGTTTATAAAAAAACACATTTTCTAACCATTGAGACATGTGCAGAGAAGAAAAAAACACACACACGTAGGCCTAATTGGAGGGTTGATGGCAATTGTGCAAAACTTGGTTGAAGTTCTCCCTTACGCATGCATGTGTGTGCTGGTATTTTTTTTTTGTTTTGCTGGTCCTGCTTGCTTGCTGCTTGCCGTGAGTTCTATTGCAATCATCCATGTGTGGAAGGTGGTTAACCAGAAGCTCGGTGTTCCCTCGGACGAGGGGCACCACTGATGTCACCCCACGCTAGGGAGGGCACTTGGGAACGTGGGTATGGGGTTGACCCCAGAAGAAAAAACAATTATGTGAAGTTGGGAAGTGATCCTGGGCAATTTAATAGGGTTAGAATTCATGAAAAGGGACCCGAATAGGGAGGAATGAATGCATTTTTTATAGTTTATGTTTGATGTTATTAAAAAAAAACATAGCTATGATATAAAGGGGTCGAGAGAGAGGGAGAATAGAAAAAGTCGATGAACTTGTCCTGCGAGTCGCAACAAACAAGTGTAACAAATCGGGTTTTGTGGAGGCTGAAGTAATTTTAAAAGTACTGTGCATAATATTTATGATTGTTTTATGTTGGTACGGATAAATGATTATCCTGGTAGCGCGCAGGGACGCTTTTATAAACTATCCACGCTTCAACCTCACCCACCAACACATACGATCGTGTGCGATCGTGTGTGCAATCTTCCAATTAAACGCATTGCAATTGCACCCGAGCGCAGTGCACTGCACTTCTTCGCCGAATAGCGGTGTATTGGTGTGCTGGTGAGCATTAGAAATGTACACAAATACATGTACACTCATACACACACATACACCTACCATTAAAGTGTGCAGGCCACCAACGATCATAAAACCGAAACTACACCGATCTGCCCGACCGTGAGCCCTTTTCCGCCGAGTAAACGACGACGATAAAGTAAATTAAAACTGTCTTCTTCGTGCGTGCGCCTTTGTCAGCGAAGGTTTATATCGCTTGCGTAAAATATATATATATATATATATATATATATATATAAGCACACATACACACGCACACACACGCACACTCTAAGCGATTTTCTTTCGAGAAACCAGCCGGATTGTACCGAACCCGTTTTGTTGGTTTTGTCGAACCGGCCGGGCAAACGCGGCGAAATGTCTTACTTTTCTGCGTGCGGACATACGATGTCCGTTTTTGTGCGTGCTCTGTGTACGATCAACTGTGCGGAGAGGGGCGGCATCAGGAAGGGACGGTACTGCATGTGTGTGTGCGTACATATCGAGCTGCTGGCGGAGATGTTGGCAGTTGGAAGATGTTGCAGCGTACGTTTTGAGATGGTTAGCGATGGGTTTTTGGAGCATTTCATGTGGGCAAGCTAAGATGGACGAATTTTCGGGCGTGCAACCAATACATGCATTTTCACAAACGTACGCACACACACACACACGCACAGGGGCAGCTTGAAAGGAGGATTGAACCTGTAAGATAATCTGCCAGCATCATCTTGCACAGCCTGGTGAACGTTGTCGCCAGGATCCATTAAAGGCCTGGGACCGGGAGTGTATTAAAATTCGGTACGAGAGCCGAAGAATGAGCCTCGAAAAAGCGGAAGAAGAGGTAGAGAGTACAACAGGGCAGTGCAAAGCATGAGGGAAACGTGATCGTATGAAACAACAATCGACTGATCATAAAACATAGATGCATAACTATACAGTAAACAGAGTAAACGGAGCATGCTTATGCCGTTTGAGTACTTCAGGATATTAAAGTTCCCCATTTCTAATCACTCTTATATGAGTCACCCTGTGTGCACTTTGGATATGGTAGCAGAGGCAGCACCTTTTGTCCTTCTGCTCAATCCAAAACCATCGAGAAGGATCAAAGAAACGTGAGGCCAGCGCAAACTGTCGACCCCAATGACACAGAGGAATAATGATTTCTCGCTGCCCCGCTCTTTATGCCGCATCCGGTTGCATGATCCTCGAGGACCGAGGCCTCTTACGCGAGGAACGATCGTCAGCCGTATGGGAAGGGAAGAAACGGCCAACAAGAATGGTACGCCTCACAGGACCAGCGGACCAAGTGTCATGAACTTTACTTAGAAGTACGTGAACAAAAAACACAGCCCGTACTCGGTTCTCCATCGGACAGAAATGATTGGAATAAAGGTGTAAGAGCAACGAAACGAGCAGAAGAAGAACAACAAACTCTCCATACATGGGCAGCATTATTGTTAGAAGGAGAGTTTTTTTTTAGAAGGAAACTTCAAAAATGGTTGCAAAAAACGTACATCAAAGTTTCTTTCGTGGCTTGTGAGCAGTGCTTGCTGGACTGGACATTACAGCACACGGTGTAACGATGATGACCGTGTCATCTACCGCTTGGTTGCTGTGTAGCGCAAAGACCCCAAGCAAAGGCTCGCTAGACTGACACTAGAGACCCTGTGCTGGGTTTGGAACGTTTTGCAGGATGCTGCAAGGTAAATACCAAGTCCAACAGAACTCAAGAAAGAAAGAGCGAGAGAGAGAGAGGGGTATATGCGAGATAAAAAAAGCGGTAAACATGCTGGACGCAGCCGAGGCGAAAGGAAGCGTTTATTAAATCCACGCGGAACTGGTCAAGGGAGTCACAGACGAAAGGGTCATAACGCAGAGCGAAAAGGGGGAAAGGGGAGAAGACAGGACCGGCGGCAGGATGGAAGAAGCTGTAAACGCAATTCCTGTTTTTATTCCCACAGATTCACGCAGGAATAATGAGATGACATCGAGCGAGTTCCTGCTTGCAGAAGGATCGTCATCGTCGTCGTCGTCGTTGTGGTCGTCTTCGTTCGGATCCTTTTTTTGTCCGACGCGAAAGAAGACGCGTGATGACAACGCGTGTGGCGTGTGTGGACGGTTGTGTGCGTGCGTAAATGGATTGGCAAAACTTATCCCCTCCGATCCTGCCGCTCCGATGCGATCGTAAAGTGCGAAGATCGGTGCGAGGCAATAGCAGCAGCAGCAGAAGGAGTTCTTTTGCAGGAGAAGTGTTGCGCGAACGTGAAGGAGACCGACCGGGAGGGGTCTCCGGAAGGTGCCGGAGCAGGAAAAGGACACACATACACATAGGGCGCTGGCGATGGATGGATCATCATAATCATCCTGAACGTGAGCGTATAATGTTGCACATATGTTTATTATTCCGATTACACCACTCGTCGTTCTACGGCTCGTACGCTGCCTATGTGTTGCCAGCAGAGCCAACACTGACCATCAGCCTCCGACCGACCCGGCTGACCGTTTGGCCGTGCCGAATAGGAAAACGGGTTCGAGATTCGGGGCGCATCGCTTCCTTCCTTCCCATCGAGCATCCTTGCCCGCCCCTACCGTTGCCCGTACGAGGAAGGATCGACGGGCTCGAGGAGGGAAAACAAAAGGGAAACTGTGATACGACGCCGGGAGACTTTTCACTTTCGGATGTTGCGCCATTTCGGTAAATAAATAAAGGCGAAACGCTCTGCCCTGGCCCAGCCGCAGCGTTCAGTTCGACCCCGGGGTGTATGATTAATCGATTCTGCGCTTCCCATCTGGCAAGAGGGTTGTTGCGCTGGTCTGCGGTACCTTGGCATCTTTCGGTGTCGTCTTTCCGTGGCCGTGGCGTGAAGAAAGTTGCTAACGGTCATTTCTCACCATTCGGCAAGCGACTGTGTGCAGTAGTGTGGCGACCGGCTAGTCGTCAGCAAACCGGCAGCACTTCCGCTTGTAATACGAGCACCGATCATCACCGGGAATGGAACGGGCCCCATACCGTACCGTGGACAGTGGTCCATATTCCCAGGAATGTGACACGATCCTTTACCAGTCCAGAAACATACATACATACAGAGAGACACAGACCTCCAGAAGCATCACGGATGCTAACGTTTCCTTCAAAAATATCCTTCCTTGAATCTCATCATAAAAAAGAGAACGAGCACGATCCCCCCCCCCCCCTAAAAAGAAGTTCAGTTTTTCCCACTTGCTGTCTGGGCTATGGTCCATCAGAAGAAACGAACAATGGAACACGCCAACCGGGCAGACAAGTACCTTGGGAAGGATCGCACTGGGAAGGATCTAGCTCTTCTTTTCTGTAGCTCCTCCAATGTCTTGCAGGGTCCGTTTGCATATGACCACTGACCAACATTACGGCCTGAGAAACGGCTCTCGTCGGGAGAGGATGTCCCAAGCTGGATAAAAGAAGTCTCGGTCACGGTCTGGCCACTCGCCCATTGTCTTGCGCAAACAATACCCATATCGACCCTGACACTGGTGCGCGTACTGCGTCGGGATCAGGGGCCAACCGGAGGCTCGCAACGCGCCTGGTTGAGATCCTTTTGATGATCTGCTGTGATTCCACACGAGGGGATGTGTACGGTGTCTGTTTTTTTTTTGTTGAAGACGGTCTAATGCCTAGAACCCTAGGGTTGGTCGTCTTCGGATGACGATGTGGCTGGATTGTTTTTTTTTGTTTGTACTATATCGTTCGTTTCTAAACAGGTCATTCATTGTGAACCGGGGAAACGGTAAGAATTGTGTGACCGTCACGGCGGCTGGGTCCGGGTCAGAGCCATTTGCGAAACCTGTGCGGGGAGTTCAACTTTAGCAGACTTAGGCAAAGGTAACAGAATGGTAGCAAGTTGATGGCACGTGCTGGCTAAACGGGGACTGTCCGGTGTGTGATTAGAAAACAACCTGTACCTTTTATGGGTCATGGTGAACCGGGGCTCGGATGATCCGAAGTCCCTAAGGTGTGATGCTAATTTGGTGAAATTTAGTCTCGAGCGACCCTTGTGATGGGATTTTAGGGGTAGTTTTTTTTTCTTCTCCAGGATCCAGCCTTTTAGGACGTGTGTCATATGGAAATGTAACTTCTAGGGACGACGCCGGATGACTTTATGATCTTTTAACAGATCCTATTGTTGAAATGGGCTTTTTTTGGGACAGAGGTCTTGCAGGCTGACAGATTAGGGTATTTGTGATTACTTCACTAGCATTTTGCTGGGAGATTTTGAGGCCTGGGGTGTTCAGTGGGTCATTATAGGAGTCGTTCTGTGGTTGTAAAATGCGGATTGTTTGGAGAGAATGACGTATTCCACGCACTGTGACAATGACAGACAATGACATCTATGTTTAGACCGCATACTATTTAGTATTACTGAACTTTATTTGTTCGTTCGTATTATATGTTGATTCGGCTGGCCTCCTTACTAGGGATGCGCAGCCTATACCTACAGCCTACAGCCTATGTAAGTGACTGCGATCTGGTTGATTATCCAGGCGAACAAAACTGACGCTCTACCGGACCCTCATAAGGGGGGTTGTGCTCTATGGACATGAGACATGGATCTTACTGGAAGGCGACCTACGCGCACTTGATGTTTTTGAACGCAAAGTGCTTCGTTCGATCTTCGGTGGAGTACGGGACGCGAACGGTGCCTGGAGAAGACAGAGGAATGATGAGCAGTACGAGCTGCTAGGTGATCCCTCGATTGGAATCCTGGTGAAAATCGGGAGACTGAGATGGCTGGGGCATATAGCGAGGAGGCCTGTTAGCTATCCAGCCAGGGAGGTCATCGAAAGGGACCCAACAAGCAAGCGGAGGAGAGGGGCGCAGCGAGTACGGTGGCTTGACCAGGTCGAGGCGGACTTGCGGAGGACTGGTGTCTCGAGTTGGAGATCTGCAGCACAGGACCGGGTGTTATGGCGCAACATTCTGTTCACGGCACGAGTCGACCAACGACTCTAGTCCGTTTGCATATACCAGTTCGTTATACTGAACTTGCAAGACCATCAAGCCACCCCCAACAGCGGGGTTACTTACTCACTTACTAGATCATCTGAGGCGAAAGTGACCCTAAGAGGTCACAAACCTCTTTAAACCTTTAAACAACATCAGTTTACTAGATCACGATAATTAGATTGCCGTACAGCTCGTACAATTATTGGTCTTTGAAGCGGGTCCTCCATTGTTCTTCCACACATACGGAGCCAAAGATCCTTCTGAATATCTTCCTCTGAATACTAAAAGGGTTACTCAGAGGATTTTGTCAGATTTGGACGTGTCTCAGAGGACGTGTCTATGTGAGTCTGAGTGCTTGCTCCGACTGACTCGACAGTTTTATAAAATGACCAATTGATCGCCTGCACACAAATGTGTGCACAACACAGCTTCCATTCGGTTGTTGGTGACCTTTGACCCGAGATATATGAAATGTTCTTTAACGATGTTCTTTACGTCATCTCTACGTAGCAAGAATTGACTTTCATACCATGAATTGCACTTTAATGATGTCAAAGATTGTCCTTAAGGAGAACAGTATAGATCAGCAGTCGGCAAACTTTTTGACCAATGGAGCCAAATTGTTGCCCAAAAAATGTTCGTAAAGCTTCACGTGATGAGCCAAATTGTTAAACGAAGAGTAATCATGTGTGAAAGTTTTATTAAATATATGAATTGTGTAGAACCGCCATCTCGATATCAAAGAGCCGCTTGTGGCCCGCGAGCCGTAGTTTGTTGATCGCTGGTATCGCATCGCATGATAAATGTCCCAAGCAACAAAATCAACATGCTTTCCTGCTCTGTGAGGTTTTGTGGTCTGTTGGGTAGAACGAGAATGTATGTTGATTTTGTTCATTGTTTGTGAGCTATATATGAGGAACGATGTGATAAGTATAGAGCACAACGAACATGTAGGATGAATAAAAGATAGTGGTCTGAAAGTGTAAAAAAAATCTATTTGTGGAAATTGTGCTCCAAAAATGAACGTGTTTGAAACGGTCTGAATAACTCCCGAGACGTTTATGTCTGGTTTACCTAATTTTCAACTGCCTATTAAGTTTATGATCCTGAAAAGGATGCACCACCATAATCCTTCCCCAACAATTAGCCGTCCTCTTACAGTGTGTGCGTGTGTTGTTTTTCACGGTACATTAAAATTAATCACGTTTTGGGCCGAATCTATAAAACAAGCAACCATTAAAGCGCAATGTGTGGTGTTGTGGTGCTGCACATAACCCGAAAAACAAAACTCGTAAAAAGCGCTTTACATTGAAGCGCTAGCCAGCCAAATTCATTGAAGGCGAATCCTTTCAAAAAACCACTCTCCGATGCTGCCCGATCGCACACAGAGCAGTTGGCAGGGCACGCTGTGGCTTTGCACGGTTTCGCGTATGTCCGCCGGTCCGTGGGATTCATAACTGCAAGGGGGGGGGGGGGGGGGGGGGAGTGGGCAGGAAGAACAGGGAGGGCCAGGTTCATTGCTCGTGTGCTGTAATGTTGGCATTACAGTTTATGCGCGTGTACGTGTGTGTGTTCGCTGGTGCAAACTGCATCTGCTGTGATTATGCACTTTGTTCTTGCTGCCAGTTGGCCAGCTTCGGAGGTGAAGGTTGGTTTTGTTTGGTACGCTCGCTTCCAACTGGCGTTTCTTTCCCGTGGTCGTATGTTAGACCTTTTTTGTTGTTTGTTGTGTTGTTAGTTTTATTTAGAGCCAGTGGTATGATGTTTGTTTTTTTTTTGTTTTTCGCCCCGGCCTGCACTGTTTTTCCATCTCAAATTTGTGGTATTATTTTCCATTGCGTTTTTGGCTCATTTTTCGTAATGGCCAAACTACCGGGACCGGTCCCTGCACTGGGATGGTGGGAAAAGAAAGCATTTGTGCAAGATTTTCTCGTTGTCCTGCGAGTGCGCAACAAACAAACAGAAGAAGTAGAGCTGGGGGAAAAAAAACTGGGCAGGAAACCGGGCAGCGTCCCGAGCAAAACAAGGACGGGGGGGGGGGGGGGGGGGGGGAAATAAGCATGCCCTCCTGCTGCACCCGCTGAACGCTGGCATCCTATATCGCTCTCTCTCTCACTCTCTTGACCGTCGTGTCGTGGTTTCGGTTTTATTTATGCGTACATTGAGATGTTCTCTTCTTCTCGCCAGAATTGCTTTAGCAATTGCATTCTAAAACATACGAGCTTACACACAAACACACTCGGACAGGATGCGCCCGGGGAACGCGTTGTGTGCCCTTAAAAACAGGAGGGTGAAAATTAAGGCTTCTGCACGCCGGAACGTTCCTGATGCACGATGCAGCTATTCGTACCGATTGCGATGCACCAGAATCTTTCCAATCCTTGCTTTATCCTTTTGTTTCGCCACCGCCCCTCTGTTCGCGGGGTGCCTGTGGACAAGCGGGGTCAGAACAAAACAGGAAGTCATCAGTCGCACAAACGGCGATGCTTCGATTGCAATGGACCAGGGCGAGTTGCAATTGCAATTGCATTTGAATGATAAACATCTTCTTGCCCGGTCCTGCCTGGTGCCCGTTGTTTATTGCATCAGGATGTACGGGAATTAAATCGTGTTGCCATATACATGTGTATGTGTGTGTGCGATTTTAGTACGGAAAAAGATGCATTTGCAAGAAATATCCCCAAGCAACAGAAAGAAACCAGAAAGAAGGTAGGGAGCCCAAAAACCGGACACTACGACGACCGTTAAGTTGACAAGCTAGTTTCCTAGCACATGCATCCTGCCAGGGGTATTCCGCGGATGGGTCCGGTGCGGAATCCAATTCGGCTCGTCACCATTTTCTAACACCTCAGCGCAACTGCAGATGCAGCTGCAGTTTCGCGTATGCAAATCCTGCACGCAACGCAGGAATAAATTTCCCTTTTGCTGTCATCGTCCCCGCTCCGGACAGGCGGGCAGGAAGCTGTGCAGAACGCAGGATGGAAGGTGGCAGCACTTCTTTGTTCGTGTTGTGGGAAAAGAATCGAATCGGTGGGGGGGGGGGAGTGCTTGGCAGCATCCAGCAAATGGCGCGTTATTGTGATCGAGTGCGTTACGCACATTCGTGTTCCTGGGGCCACAGGGTGCAACGCACTTTCGAGAGATGTGCAGATGTGCCCGAGCGCGTTGGTTAGTTGTTTGGGCGCAGTTGTGTAATAGAAGTGTCCTGGAAAGGGGACGCGTTTTACGTTGCTCGGGGTCGTCATTATGCTTTATAAAGATCGTTAAATATTGTGCGACGAAATTGTGGTAAAGTTGCGGTTTTGTATTTAAAATGATTATTTTTTAAACATGCGTTGTAGAAACAGTTACACACAAGAAGTCGTATAACTCAGCAAATATTTTGCAAGAAATTCAACGAAAATTTACTCATCCCGTGGAAATAAGAGGGTAGAACAGGGAAAAAAAAGGAGAAACAAATACAAATTGTTAAACAAAACAATATGCTATGCTTCCCCCCCCCCCCCCCTCCCTTATGCCGCTCCAAAACACAATTAACCTAACGGTAGTCGAGGAGGACTGCATCTGTCCTCGAGTGCATCGCTTCACACGTGCAATAGAATGCGAAATGCATCCACCATTAGCCGTGGGTAGGGCACACCTTTCTTCGATCGTCCCTACAGTTGCAAATCCATCGCTTACGCACTTTTTCGCTAGCCGGCTGTTTTGTTTTTTCGAGAATGGGGAGTGCAACAAACGGCAAAAAAACGCAAGCACACACACAAAGGCGCCACAGTACACACTGCTGCCACACTGCCATTCCGCGCGATAGGGCCGAGGGATTCGCGATTCAGCGCAAGTTCAACGAACTGTCGAACTGCACTTCTGGAAACGTTTTCCATCGCATCCATCCTGCAGAGTATCGGCTGTGCGTGGTAGCGTCGTGCGGTTGGCTGTTGTTTTATTTTGTATTCTCCTTTATTTTTGAATCATTTTTGTTCTCTCTCTCTCTCTCTCTCTCTCTCTCTCTCTTGCTCTCTTTCCTTTCCCTTCCAAACTTGCAAAGTTCTAATGTTGCCGGGATGTTGCGATCGCACACGCACGCGGAGTTTGGGGAGCCATTTTCACTTCCTTTACGGTAATCCATCTTAAACACTGGTTGTCCATCGGTGATTCGGTACGATCGAACAAATTCGGGAACAACACGCTCCGCTACGGTAGAAAGTTAATTAACATTCTCCAATCGCTTGAGATTGGACAGGGCTACGACCGGCTGACATCGGGCGGGCATGAGTAATTTGATGCCATGATCGATACAGACCTCGCAAGATCTCTGCGTGTGTGTGTGCCTCGCCAAGTCCCAGTGGCCCAACCGAACAAGTTGCAGCTCGGAGTGCAAGAAACAACAAAAAATGCATCCCAAAACCCCAACGCGCTACGGGTACAGCGAAATGCGCGCCAAAAGTGAGGCGTCTTCAAAATGTCGTCGCCACTGCCACCGGTTCCGGCACCGGTACAGCGATGCAATTGGCCTTCGTTGCACTTTCATTGCACGAATGAACGAACGAACGATAGAAAGAAAGAAAGAAAGGGGGGAACGCGATGCAGAACCCGGCGATGGGAAAGACAACTGGCAGGCACTTGTTTGTTGCATAGCGGAAACCACGTGGTGGCGTGGGTTTGATTAATATCGAAGTAATAAAGGGGGAAAGGCAATAAGTTGTGCATAAAATATGGCAGTTGGAATAGCGACCGATACCATTTTGTGCGGTAAATAATTTACTGTGTCGTGTGTCGATATCAAGTTGCAATAGAAAGAAGAATATATTAGAAGAAATATGTTTGGTCCTTCGAGCCGGATTCTACTCGAAAGGCGGGCATGATATTAAACTATTTTTGTTAGTTTAATTATTTCAAAGAAATGATTTCATGCTTTTCTATCTTTCGCTTGCTTTAACAACAAAAAAAAAAAAATACAGTCGAATTGAATGATTTTCACGGACACGGTCAAATGATACACTCGCTTCTAATTCCGTCGTTTGCCAGCGAACCGCAAATGCAACCCAAACAGCCACTCTTCTACCGTGCTCCGCTCGCTCTGTGTGTGTGTTGTATATTTTATATTTTCGAATAACATTGCTCCTGCGCCTATACACCCTGCCAGCGCACAAAGACACACCCAGAGCACACAAAGTTTAATGACTTCTTTATTGCCAAATTTTCTTGTGCAAAAAGGCATGGTAGGCACAAGAAGCGAACACGGACAAACAAAAAAAAAAACGGAGCTGCATTAGAAACCGGTAACACGAAGCATCGCGATGAACGTAAAACGCAACCAAACCAAACAAATTCCTAACACTTGCAGAATGCACACGACCCCTCGCACACACGAACACGGAGGGAGGATGTATGCGCGTCAGCGTTTGTGTGTGTGTGTGTGTGTGTGCATGGTGTGTTTGAGCAGCTTATTTGGGGTAGGGCGAGGGAGGGCTGAGATAAGTAAAACTGTGGGAAGAAAACGCAAACCCGAAACAGAATTGCCAAGTGAAGTGAAGATTTTAAATGCAAACATTGGCCAGGAGGGCACACAGCTTGCACCAGCTTGCAAACACAGATTCGCGGGCGAGTGACGAAGATGCATCGCCAATTTTTTTTGTTTCTTCTTCTTCTCCCCATCCCCCTCACCACCCTCCCAGCTTCGCAGCACTCACCCTTTTTGTCTCGATCGTTTTCGATCGTAATTCGTTAAAATGGCAAAGTCGCGTAAGTGTGGAGGATAAGTTAGAAAATGATGATGATGATGAAGAAGACAAAGAAGAAAAAGAAGACCCGCACGGCAGGAACATGAAGCGAAATGGTACGAAAAGTGCTTCCCATCGAAAATATAACACAAACAGGAATAAGTAACAACAACAACTACAACAACAACATCAGGCCCGATCGTCGGTCATTGGCACAGGCCGGCCGGTGCACTCAACCCGGCTGCGCATACACACAAACTGCATCAAACTGCACAAACTTGCTACTGGGTGTGTGTGTGTGGGCGAAAGGGGGTGAGGAAAAGGGGAGGCCCAAAAAAAGGGGGAATTGCGTCACCCAGCCAGTCCTTCCCTCCCGCTGCTGGCCAGAGACTGGTTTCGGTTAGGTAGAGAGATATGCCAGTATGTGTGTGCGTGTGTGTGTGTTCGTGCGCGGGCAGTGTGCAAAGTGCAGTGTAGAAATGAATTCTAATGTTTTCTTCGTCTCTTCATACACACACACTTATTGAAACAATTGAGGTGGTTTGAAGCTAAATTATGACGGAGGGGCGTCGAAGAGTCGAAGAAGACGCCTCGACAAAAAAAGGAAGCAGCCAGCAAGAATGATTAGATTACTAACACCAACGAAGTCTGCTCAGTGGAAAAAGAAGAAGGAGGGAAAAGAGAAGCAGATGGGGGGACTGTTTGCAAGGCAACCGTGATGATAATAATGTGTTGCACATTTGAAAGTTGCTAACTACCTCACATTTGCCCCTCTCCTCTTTACGCTTCTTTACTGCCATTTGACCAACAAAAAAAGAAACGAAACAATTTGACAGTGGGTTAGAAATGCCGAAGGAAATGCAACACAGAGAACAAAGCACGAGGGTGCGGGTGCGGGAAAAATAACCCTCCCCCCTCCCGCCCTATTAATTGCCACCCTGGAGCAGCTCCAAAGGTCCAAAGACCTCGTTCGCGTTTGTGACCGCTTAGCGTGTGTGTGTGTGTGTGTCTTTGTGTGCAACGCGTGCAGCGTAGTGGCATTTTATCTGTGTGTTTTCTTACTTTTCTTCTAACTTTACTTTTGCTGTTTTTCGGTGGTTTTTGTGGTTTTTTTTGCTATGGTGTGCACACGATGGTGAATATTTTTAAAAAGTTTCGCCATTTCGCCTAAAATAAGACACTGTTGTGTTACGGTGCTCTCTCTCTCTCCCCTCATCAATGACTGCCGGCTAATGCACACGGCATAAGATGCGTTCTTCGATGACGATGATGATGATGGGTAACACACCATGATGGTGCAGTTTTCGGGGGACCATTTTGGCAGCTTCAGGTTGCTCTATAACGGTCGACTGATAATGAACCTTTCCCTAACCTCTGCTGAGTAATTTACCAACTTTCTACACAGCTCTACACAGCGCAGCACAGTCGGAAAGCAACACAAAGCGCAACCATTTGTGTGCGTGTGGTGTGTAGGGTTGGGGTTGCGGTGACTGTTTGGTTGGCTAAATTTATCACACCAAAACCTCTGCCTAATCGCCCCCATTTGCGCCGTTTGCGTGACGTGGGCTTGCAGCGGAGCTAGTACTGCAACTGCGTTCTATTTCAAGTTCGAGACGATCGCGAAGCGTGTAGGATTTATGGCAAGTGCAAAAACATTGACGGCAAGAAGGAGGAGCATTTTTCACATTCCATCGTGGTGGGTGAGTTTTTTTAGATGCGTGTCAGGGAGCGATGGCGATGTGATTAATGAATTTGTTATTAAAAAACAACGATCGAGTGGGAAGGGCGGCGATCGTGGCTAATTAAAATGCAAGCGTTCCCCGTTTTATTGTTTCTATCGAGCAGTAGTGGGGTGGTTTGATGTCGAATCGAGTCGAATCGAAGAATATACAGCAATAGAAGCTCAGACAAATGCACTTCAGAGGATAACTGTACATAACATTTGCCAAGCCGACTTAAACGTTGCATTTTGGTACGTCATCCCAGTCAATTAATTCACACTAAATGCACAGCAATCTGACCAATCCAAGCCGGTTGAAACCGATCGCTTCAAAACAAATTGCAAACGAAAAGGAAAGAAGCTTGCGGTACCCAGTGTGAACGGATGCCACGGGAAATTTGCATCCGAAAAACTGTCCAACAACCCTCCCGATGTCACTCTGTTCTGTGACACGTTCGACGCTTACCAGGGATGCATTCCGACATGTTAAGCAGCTAGCGGCGCAGGCACACACACACAGGAACGGAGGAGTGCATTTGCATAAATATCAAGTTCTCCATGTTCGCTGTGTGGGCCCCTTGGCGTGGGACAGGGCGGTGATGCTGGACAGATCGTGAGCTTTCCGCTCGAGAGTGCATTCACTCCAAAACAAGCCGGCGTCTGGCAGCGGGATGGTTCGATTCGGTTCGGTTTGTACTTCCACCACCGATTGCTGCTCGATCGATTCGAGCCGAAACTGTGGCCATTGTTGTTTTTTTTTCTTCTTGCCACGATGCAAAGATCTGGCGTGTCCCTTCCCCTCTGTGAAGCAATCTTTCCCCAAAAACTGCACGCTACCGCAACCAGTACCTCCACCTCCACCATTCACCATCCACCATTGAACCTCCTTGCGTAGCTCGGTTTTCGGTGAGTTTGCGTTTGCGTTACAACGCAAAGGTTTGCAACTCGGTTGAGTGTGTGTGTGTGTGTGTGTGTGTGTGTGTGTGTGTGTGTGTGTGTGTGTGTGTGTGTGTGTTCGTCGTTTTTTTGCTCTCTCTCTCTCTCTATAGCGTTAGATTCATTTTCCACTCTTGCAACAGCGCTCCGGCCGCTCCTTGTGGGAGATTGTGCCGCGCACATCCTTCTCGAACGCGCCGCTTCTATCTGTGTGCGCCGTCGTGATTGGCCAATGCACGCAAAAGCGCACCACAGCGGCAGCAGCAGCAGCTGTTGCCGAAAATAAAAAGATAAAAAGTGCATTGCACTCTCCTTCTCGGATCGGTCGGGTCGATTGAATCTGTTTTTGCGCGAGACTGTTGCGCGTATGGTTGCGGAAGGGGGAGGCGGGTTAGAGGGTTTTCTTTCGATTTCCGATTATCTGGGTGGGGGAGATGGGGGAGCGATGGATAAGGTGTTGGGTGCAGGGTGGGCAGGTTGTTTTCGTTGCACTGTTGGTGGTTTTATTTTTACAGGCGCGCGCGCGTAACTTGAGCGAATTTGTTCTACCGATGCATTCGGGTGTTGTAGTAGGGTTTGAATGTTGTATTTTGTTTTTAAAATTACTTGAGCTGTTGGGAGTACGTGACGGAGTGGGCTTTTCGCTTTCAAGGGCGTATTTCATTATTAATATGCACGTTCCAAAACTGCATTCGAAAGGGGACGATTAACCTTTAAATACTTTTTTATGTGTGAAAGTTGATAATACGATGATTAAACAGTATATACTTACAAAACCAGCATTGAGCACATCCTTCCACTTTCACTGAATGCACCTATTCTGACCCATGATCTCATGCGTATAACCCAATTTTATCATCACGTGGGCCAACGATCGTCTCGATCATCCAAACACAGACGGCTGTAAATTGATTTATGGCCATTTCTTGCCGTATTTAGCGGCCAAGAAGCGCTCCTTTGCTTTTCGCGTCGCTTTGCATTCGCTGCGCCAATTTGCGTTTCGCGAAGTGCATTGACCCGTTTTGTTGTTTTTCTTTTTTCTTCCCCTCTCTCTCTCTCTCTCTCTCTCTCGCTCGACCGGCTCGCGAATAAACAAACAAGTGAGCCGGTCGACATAGCAGCGCGTGGTTTGAGTCGACGTAACCGAATTCGGTTCGATTTGAATTGAACGAACAGTGACGGCAGTGTGACAGCACGCGCCTATAGGCTGTCAGTTTGCGAGAAGGTGGCTGCTGTGGGTGACCTTGACTGCCGCTCGTTGACCGCAGCCGATGCTGTAGGGGTGCGATGAGCTTGTTTTTTTTAGTTTAAATTCAGAATGCGAGGGGGAGATGTGATGAAGGAGGCAAAATGATGGAACAAATGAGAATAAAAAATAATAAATAAACACGAAAATGAATGAATTGGTCCGCAATTTTGTTATTTATGTGAGCAGTCTTTCACCCGCAGAATAGAATTCGGATCAAAAGTTTGATTAAGTCTCAAACACTAGCAACAAAGAGAGAAGGGGGAACTGAGAGATAAGACTCGAAGTAAGAAAACACATAAAAAAGCATTTGTGGCGAGAGAACGCAATGCACCCAAGCACGTACGCCCACTGAATCACCCTCTGATCTAAAACGTCACTGTCGGTCTTCTAGCTCTTCTTGCTTGGAAACGTCAAACGCGCACTGGGCGAACCTGCGTCCAGCGCTGTCTGCCATTGTTAAACAGTTTTGTTGGGTGTGTCAGGTGAAATGAGCTGTCTGGCGTAAAGTATCGGTATTTTAAACAAATCTTTTCGTTTTCCCCACCAAAAGTGCCTTATTTACACGGGGGGAGGTTAGAGTAAGTGGAAGGTGAATCGCGACCGGACCGGGTTGGTAAAAGAAGGTCCACAGGAAAATGGGTTTGCTGTGGCGCAGCTATGGGCTGTTTGCCGTGCTCACGCTGATGGGCGTGTTGGCCCAGTACGAATGGCAGCCAAAGGACGCGTTCGATGAGATCAAGGTGCGGTTCGACAAGGTGAACGGCGACAACTGCCCAATCCTGCCGCCGCGCGATCTAACACTGCCCGAGGACAGCGTCTCCCACCTGCCGGACATTAAGGATGTAAACATCAATCCGGTGTTTCCCAACCGGACGGCCCTGCTGCACCTGCACAACATGGCGCTGAGTCGGGCGTTCTTCTGGAGCTACATACTGCAGAGTCGCTTCATTCGGCCGGCCATCAACGATACGTACGATCCGGGCATGATGTACTACTTCCTGTCGACCGTCGCGGACGTGTCGTCCAATCGGCACATTAACGCGTCCGCCATCTACTTTGCGCCGAACTCGTCGTTCTCCTCCTCGTACCGTGGGTTCTTCAACAAGACGTTTCCCCGGTTTGCGCCCCGCACCTACCGCGAGGACGATTTCAACGATCCGATCCATCTGCAGAAGATTTCCACGCTGAACACGTTCTACGTGCGCGATTTAGGTGCGTTTCCGCCGGACTCGGCGCTGCACGACTACACGATAAAGAACTACCACATCAACGAGTGGTACAACCTGTGGCTGCCGGACAACGTGGACAAGCGGCACGACACAAAGACGACCTACCAGGTGGAGATCCGGTACGCGAACAACACGAACGAAACGTTTACGTTCCATGGGCCGCCGGGGGCGGACGAAAACCCGGGCCCGGTGAAGTTCACCAAGCCGTACTTTGACTGCCGCCGGTCGAACAAGTGGCTGGTAGCGGCCGTTACACCGATTGCCGACATTTACCCGCGCCACACCCAGTTCCGGCACATCGAATATCCGACGTAAGTGTGGTGCAGGAGGGGGAGGGGTTGGGTTTCTTTGGGGAAAGATTGCATTATTTGTGTGTCTACCTTTCTCCCTTTGCTACAGATATACGGCCGTTTCGGTGCTGGAAATGGATTTCGAACGAATCGACATAAACCAATGCCCCAAGGGCGAGGGTAACAAGGGACCGAACATATTCGCCGACACAGCGCGCTGCAAGAAGGAAACAACCGAATGTGAACCAATAGATGGGTGGGGATTCCGGAGGGGCGGCTATCAGTGTCGCTGTAAACCGGGGTATCGCTTGCCGGGCGTCGTTCGGAGGCCCTATCTCGGCGAGATCCTCGAGCGTGCCTCGGACGAGCAGTTCTACAATGGGTTCGATTGCATGAAGATAGGATGTGAGTGCCCTCGGCTTGTGTGTGTGGTATTGGGTCATTTAATGAGTATTGGATGTTTTCCCCCCTTCCAATTCCAGGGGTACAAAAGGTACCGATCAAGTGGTTCCGTGCGCCAACGTACGTGAGGGAGCAGTACCTGAACCGGTACTACGAGTACAAGAACTTCACGACCGGTCCGAGCTCGCTGCACTCCCACAAGCTCAACATCAACGAGGTGCTCAAGTTCATTTTGGGCGTAAATGCACGCTCGTGCAAGAACTACCACCCGCAGGATCTGATGCTGACCGGCGAGTTTGCGTACGAGGCGCAGAAGCAGTTCGAGAACGAGGCCAAGATGGCCATCCGGTTGGCGAACTTTATCAGCGCTTTCCTGCAAATTTCGGACCCGAGCGAGGTGTACTCCGGCAAGCGGGTGGCCGACAAACCGCTGACCGAGGATCAGATGATGGGCGAAACGCTCGCGCTCGTGCTGGGCAACACGCGCATCTGGTCCGCGACCACGCTGTGGGATCGCAGGAAGTTCCCGAACCGCACCCTGTTCGGACCGTACGCGTACAAGCGCGAGCTGAACACGCGCAAGTTCAATCTGGAGGATTTGGCCCGATACAACAAGACGGGCGAGGAGTACATCGACAAACCGTTCTTCCGGCTGCTGAAGCAGCGGTGGGCCACCAACTTCGATTCGCTCGAGAAGTACTATCTGAAGATTCGGCTGCGCCACAACGAGACGGGCGAGTATGCGCAACGGTACGTGCACTTCCCGAACTTCTACCACGCGGCCACGATGGATCACGGCTACTGGACGACGCCCGAGTTCGACTGCAAGGGCTACGTGAAGAAGTGGCTCATAACGTACGCGGTGCCGTTCTTCGGCTGGGACAGCCTGAAGGTGAAGCTAGAATTCAAGTAAGCACAGCGCGGCGGACCATTTGAACCGGAAATGCAGTTTTAACTGCCTGGGTTTTTTTTTGTCCATTTCTTCTCCTTTCCCAAACGCGGCCCGTTTGTTGGTCTTGTGCCTCTCTGTCGCACCATTTTCTAACTGCCTTTTGTTCTGTTTTCTTCCACTCTCCCGCCGAATTGTCCGCTCTGCAGGGGAGTCGTTGCAGTTTCAATGAACATGCTCCAGCTGGATATCAACCAATGTCCGGATGATTATTACGAGCCGAATGCATTCAAAAACACTCACAAATGCGACGAGAAGTCTTCATACGTAAGTATGCGCGCGCGGATCATGCGTTTTTTCCTTCCTGCTTTTGTTTTCTCTTCTCTCTCACTCTCTCTCGGCTCAAATGCTGTGCTGTGCGCAAACGTTACGGGTCCGCTTTCCCGGTCCAACGTCCCTATTCATCCTTTCCGCTTTCTTGTCTCGCCACCGTCGGGCACGATTTTGTGCATTGGCCTGTTGTTTCCCTCAAACCCATACTCGCCCCCCCCCCCCATATTCCTGTCTCGGACTCGGACGTGTGGTTGCATCGGCCATCGTGAAACTTGAAGATTTGCTTTTGTTCTCGGTTGGACGAGAGAACGGCAAACGAACGGAAAAATGGACCCCTTCGGGAGCAATAGCGGGAAGGGAGGGAGGGGGTTGTAAACCGTTGTAATGCGATCACCGTTGTGCGAGCTGTGCCGGAGTGCCCGGGCCGACGGGGGTATTCATTTCCTCCAGCACGCAGCTTCGGCAAACAAAGCGAAAATAGGGTTGGACGTCCCAGACTCCCAGACACACACACACACACACTGCGCCACGGAAATGCAACGAACGAACGTATTTGATTATGCACTGCCCAAAGGACATTGACCTATTAAAAGTGCAGCACTGTAATAATGGGACGGAACACTCGGAATCGCACGGATTTGCGCAGCGCAACCGATACCCCCGTTCCCACACACACACACACAGGACGGACAATTTGCAATGCATTCTGCTCACCTTCTGCTGTTTTTTTTTCTGTGCGCTCTCCTTTTCCTTTTCAGTGTGTCCCGATCCTGGGCCGCGGGTACGAAACGGGCGGCTATAAGTGCGAGTGCCTGCAAGGGTTCGAGTATCCGTACGAGGATCTGATCACCTACTATGACGGGCAGCTGGTCGAGGCCGAGTTCGAGAACATCGTGAATGATAAGGAATCGCGGTTCGAGACGTTCAAGTGCCGTCTGGCCGGGGCGGCCGCCCTGCAGGTGCAGTTTACCATCGTCGTCTTTGTGTCGCTGTTCGGGTGGATATTGCTGCGCCGGAATCTCCAGTGCTAGGCGGTAGGCGCGATGAGGCGCAAGCGAATAAGAGAGAGAGAGAGAGAGAGAGAGAGAGAGAGAGCGCGAGAGTACGCCATTATATTTTAAACCCTCTACCCATTTCCGCTGATCGGTGGAAAAGGGTATAATAGTGCAGGTGGAAGTGAGGTCCCACATTTCGCTGCGCTAACAAGAATTCATTCCATCCATGCAATATGCAACCAGAATTGCATTCTCGAAGCTAGAGCTACTAGAAAGGTAAAAAGGTAGGTTAATTGTGCAAAACTAACGTACAAAAAAGGAAAATGTAAGATTTATTCTCCATCCATTCCAACATGATGTAATTGTTGCCGTCCGCACGAGTTCCCACCACAAAGGAACGTTAGAGTTTAAATAGCTACAAAAGCAGCAAAACGGTAGGGGATGCCCGTGCGCATCCATAGTTGTAATAGATTCCTTTTTTTATATATATTCACAGGAGCTGCCTTGTTTTTACAATCAGAATCGAATCTCGAAGCGAAGCGGAGACCTGTTTTTATACCAATTAACGAACAGTGAAGGAATAAATTCACAGTACCTAAATACATTCCGCGTCGGTCAGTGCAAACTCTTTGCAACCAGCTCCAGCTCTGCCGTAGGGCAGGCGTACAGTCCGGGGTCATCCGGGGTTGTCAGGGTACTGCACCCAGCGGGCAGCAATGATTGCAGCAAGACACACCAAGATGACACCACATAAGAGGTGACTCTCGCTGCAAGACGTCAGCCCGAGAGACCTTTTCCCGGCTAACCGGGATACAAATAGCTTCAGGGTGATCACTTTTTCACAGTGGTCTGTCCTCGAGGATGCCTTTTTTATGCGCCGAATCAGCTGCTGGATGCTTCGTCCAAAACTCCGCAAGTCCGGCAAAAAGGGGAGTTGTGTAATCGGCGTTCCGTCAAGCTGGCACGGTAAAGATAGTTGTGCCCGAGAGCGGCGGAGGGAAGAAAGAAAACAGAAGGCATCACCGCCAAGAATCCTCATCCTTTTGGGCTAGGACACATTCTCCTTCCTTTAAGCGCTACGCTGCTGCGATGTCTATGAAACACCACATCCTTGGAGGAGCGTCAGCGCAGCAACTTGTCTTTTTTTTGTTGCTTTTCTCTTCCTCCGAGTGTGTCCTACTCGCACAAAACTGGACAGCCTATTTAAAGGGATGAATAGACGAAAAAAGAAGGTCCACATTATAATATTTTAATAACAAAAACATTAATATACACAGTTCCCCCTTGTCCGTGCAGCAGCAGCAAAGGCAGCAGCGTCCAAAAGAGACAAGATAATGCGCTGTCGATGATGCGCGCTGGCTTGGTCTGCGCGTAAATGGTTCAATGAGGGGGGGGAAGTTGACCAAATAGGGGTTGAAACAGCAAATAGTGAAGATGAGCCTGCGCGCTCTTCGCCCAAGGGGAGAGAGCAGCTATGCACAGGCGACCACCAAGGGGGAATCGGAATCCGTTGTTCCCCCTTTAGTGGCCGATCTTTTCCCGTTTGGCCTTACCGCGTAGACAACCGAAAGGATGGGCAGTTTGTGTCTTCGTGTGTGTGTGTGTGCTTCTTTCGATGTCTTAAACAGAGAGACAAGATAGAGAAGACGCCGGCATGCTGAAGGTGTGCACAAAACGGGGTTTTGGCTAGGGTGGTGCATTTAATGTATGCACGGGGATTTTGCTTGCTGCTGGCGTGTTTGAGTGATCGTTTTTTTTTTATGTTGGTAATGTTGTTACTGCTTCTCCTGCTGCTGGTGTCCAGTTCATGCTCGTCCATGCCGTTGCGACCGGAGGAGCGCGCTTCCTGTCGAAGTGTTACCGCGAAGCGAAGCGTGAAAATCTGCATCGGTGAAGAATCTGGGCGGGGCAGCAGCAACTCGTCCTCGCTGGACAGACAACGGTCAGCACAGCATCCCGGTGTGCCCCCGTTCCATTCAGGTCTCCGGTGACCTGTTTCCTGTGCGCGGATCGCGGCCGGAAAAGCTGGGAACTTTCCCACAAGCGCCGGGAGAGAGAAGAGAGACACGCTTGGAAATTGCGCAGGGAGTTATCAGCCTCCGGGCGCAAACGGGAGGAACGGCGCGCGCGCGGGAATGCTGTGCGTGTGTGTATTGCCACATTAAATGCCATTTGGCCGAGGCCATCGAGGAGATTCCGAGGAACGGGAAAAAAACAACAACGGTGTGCAGAGCGCACCGAAGCGAGCATATCCGCATAACCAAAACCAGTAGTGCGTTCAATTGTGCCCTCTCACCACGCGGTGATGCGCCGCTGACGACCGCTTTGGCCCGACCGGGTTAAGACAGCAGCAGCATAGTGCTGGTTACATGCTGGCGAACTTCGGGGACAATGGGGGATTGAAGATATTTGTTTTAGCCCGCGCCCAGCCACACACACACATGGTGGCGGAAGAGAAGATCGCCCTTTTGTGTGCACTTTTGCTTGACCGCGAAAGGCCACGCCGGGTTTTGTTTTTTTAGTTTGGCGGATGATGCGCCTTTGGCCGGCGAACTGATGCGTGAGACCGGCGGGCAAAGGAAAACAAACCCGAGAACAAAGGTGCAGCAAATCGTTAGATGTTCGATCTGTACCTTTGCTCTCGATAGATCATGTTTAGGCAATGGCGGCGCACCGTTGGCACGGCAGATGTCGTTAAAAACGTTGCTGCGATGGCGCGACTAATGCGATTTTGATGCGACCGTTGATGCTCATTGTCCTCCTGTGAGCCGTTGAAGTGCTGGCAGCTTTTTCAGGATGATCGGCATACAGATAGGTTCTGTCGAACTGTAGCAGGTAGATCGATCGGCGAACAGACGGCGGCACTCCATAACCAATTAGGGTTCGGCAGTTCGGCACTGCGACAAGGAACTAATCGAGTGCCAGCCCGGTGTACCTTTTAACCCTTTACCCTTCGAACCTATTTAAAACCAGTTAACCCAAATTACCCCGAAAGGTTGTGGGGTCTGCTTGGGTTGCTGTTTTTTTTTTCTTCTGGCTCATCATTCACCATCCTCGGTTACGTCTGCGCAGGATTGCGCGATCCTTTTTGCGGTCAGCGTGATACTGTAGCGTACAAGTGCGCGAAAGGTTGCGCAGGTAAAAAACGTATCCTTAGACCCTTTTTGGATCAAAGAAGCAGGGGCAGTGCGAACGTTTGGGGTCACCCAGGGACCGACAGACGGGCCTGGTCGGTTGACGGTTCACATCCCTCTTATGGTTGCCGTAGTGGCGGAAGTACTTCACCGTCTCAGTGGTGGTGGTGTGCAGTGCGCAGTGGCCGGTCGAGCTCTGGCCTTTTGTTCCACGGCGTTCGGTGTTCCGCGTGTGACCCGGTGCAAGCAGTGGTCAGTCAGTCCGGCCCTTTGTGTCGCGCTACAAGGACTCATCTTTCACCGGCTGTCTCGGCTTACGGTGTGTGTAGAGCCGGCGCTGAAAGGATATCGGGTTCTATGTACATGTATTGCATTGTCCATCGAAGGTCGGACAGAACCAAACACAACACACACAGAAAAAAAAAAACGATTTTCTCATGCAACTCAAACTGCTGCTGGCTGCCTGGCTCTCTGGCAGCCGCAAAGGAGCCATAAATCAAAAATAACATAAAAAATCGCTGCCAAAAGGAAATGGCATTCGGAAAGGAAGGGGGACGGGCGCGCGGAGGACAGTGGTGGAGCGGGGAAGTGAAGAAAGAAGCTCACCGTACAACAAAAAGCTGAGAAAAGGGCTATGGCAGCAGCAGCAGCAGCGATTGAAACGAGTGTGAGAAGGAAAGAGAGAGAGAGATAGGGGGAGAAAAGGAAGCTCAATGGATGCTGCTTGCGGAAAAGGCGATTGCGCGGTAGCGATGGCGCGAGGAGCTGCAAATGCGCAAGAACGAACTGTGGAGAGCTTACGCGGAGATGCACGCACGAAAGGACGAAATTTATTCATTTCCTATTTGTATTTAGTCTTATGCGATTGAACAAAACAAATCTTGCCACCGCTCTCTTGCTCGGTTCCTCCTCTGCGCCTCGTACGGTTCCACAATCGGTGGCCTGGTCAGCCGGAAGAGAGCGGAATGTTTTTTTTAGTACGGGATGAACGTGGGATGCAGTTAAGTGGTGTACAAAAGGACATACCTTTATTTTGGGTCGAATAGGGTGCTAGGTAATAGTAAACGAGGGTCCATCAGGGGCTCAATACGATAAATATTGGAAAGCACGTGATTGATTTTGAAATATTAACATTAACGGTTTCAAATCGTCACAAAAACGTCTGTTTTGCATTATAATTCAGCATTGCGCAAGTGCATTCTTCCTTTGCATCATCAAACCGATCGTAATTGCGGTTCAAAATTCAAATCGTAACGGCTCACCGAAACGTTGAAACGTTTCGCTCGAATCGTTCGAGCAGTTTCAATTCGAGCACGATTGCTACAAGATGTATAGAGCGATGTGCCATCTGGCGCCTTGTACACCTTGTGCGCGAATGTTGACAGCAGCAGTTTGAAGTGGCAGAGAAAAGAAAAAGAAAAAAGGAGTTTTGTTTTTAATCGCGTTGATGTGTTGTTGATATTTGCTTTCATCGTGCGATTTCCGGCGGGTGTGTAAATACGGTGGGTGCTTACATAAAAAAGTACGACCGGGTTGGGCTGGTGAACGGAAGCGGACATCTTCGAACCAGGCACGACGTGAACCTTCCGGCTGACCTTGAACTCGACTCAACCACCCGTGTGTGTGTCGGTATCATTTAGATCGCGAGCGGTAAGTTTGTAGGGGACACGGTGCGGGGTAGTAGCATTCATCAATTTCGCACAGATTTGATGATTACGCAATCGATGGTATCTTGTTGCTGGTGTTGTTGTGTAGTTGCGATAGAAAGTGTTGTTTACAATAAGCCTCTTTATCGTCCCTAAGTAGACAGAACGCACCTCACCCCCCGGTTAGCAAGGATGGCCACGATGGGACGCAAATTGTTGAACAACCTGAAAAGCAAAGAGTTCCGGGAGTATCTGATGAGCACTCACTTCTGGGGTCCGGTCGCGAACTGGGGCATCCCTATTGCGGCGCTCGGTGATCTGAAGAAAGATCCTAAGATTATTTCCGGCACGATGACTGGCGGTAAGTGGTTCGGTGCGGCGCCTAATTAGCACAATTACAGCTTAATTTCCTTCATTGCAGCTCTCTGTCTCTACTCGATGGTTTTTATGCGCTTCGCCTGGAAGGTGCAGCCGAGAAACTTGCTGCTTTTTGCGTGTCACATTACTAACACTACCGCGCAAGCTTTGCAGGGCGCTCGGTTCATCGAGTACCACCATATGGGTGGCAAGGAGCGGATGGAGAAAGCGCAAGCTCAACCAGCAGCCTAATGCGAACGCACGCTCAATGCAAACATACTAACGAACATCACAACCGAACGCCACTCGAATTGGGAATGTGTGTGTTTGAAGGAAGGGGAGAGAGCGGCAGAGAAAGAGAAAGTGTGATCGTGAAACGAATCAAACCGATATTAGTCTTCTTGGGTGAAAGTGTGTATGCAACAGTTAACAACAGCAAGTCCTTTACAGCAGCAAAACAAAATGCACAAAAAAGCAAAGAATCTTTGAACAAACTGTTCATCCTACGATGCGAAACGCCAGCTAGTAGAGATGGAAAGATGCTACACTTATGGTGCTAAAATGGGGAGAACCAATCTTACGGCACGATCGGTAAGATAGAATAGAACACTATACGGGAACAATGGTACCTGGCGGGAATATATATATAAATAACCAAACGACATAGGAAATACAGGTAGATAAGGGACAGGCCAGTAAGAGACGATGACACTCCTTTACAACGGCTCTTATGCGAACAAAAGCCACTGACTCTTCTTCAGTGGTGGGTAGATGCTTTTTTATAGAATAGGTAAATTTTTAGACACATTTTGCAAGCAACTTTTACGCACGCAACACATTTTTAGGCGCACGTTTAACGTTTACAATCGAATAATGTTCGTACGGTAGTAACTAATTAGTACAGCAAGCAAAGCCGGTAGTAGTCTGTAGTGGCAATAGTAGTTCGAAATTTGCACCACCTTAATCTGATAGGACGGCGAAATCAGCTTCCCTAACAATCTTCCCGACCAAAACCCGCACACCTTTTACCTTATTGCCTGTATCTTTCCGTTTCCCGTTCAAGAGGGCGAAATGCGAGATAAAAGACAGATCTTTCAACCCCCCCCCCCCCCCAGAAAGTAAACCATTTTTTTTCCATGCGAAAGTGTATCCTAGAGAGAGTTTGGCAGGAATTGGCGTTTAAAAAAACAAAACCAACTACTAAGCACAAGGCTGCTGTGGTGTAAACATGCTAGTGCAGGACTTAGTTTTCTCAAGGATTTAACAAACAGACAAAAACTGTGGAATAATGTGTTCTATTTTGAGTAGAAGTTGTGTTTTACCAGTGAACCTGTAAGGTGAATTTTTATACCATGTAAAGCGATAAAGGAGATCGAGAGATCGAGAGCGAGAGATTCTGTTTATTTGTTGACAATAAAGCTCTGAAGTATGTGCAGTCCGAGTGCTGTGTTGATGCATGCGTTAGAAAAAAGCATTCGAAATTAGATACACCTGGGGATGCCGCGTGTAGTGTTAAATCCGCGTGTGTCAACACAATCAATTTTTGTTGTTATCCTATGCTAATGGTTGGCGCCAACATAAAACCTCCTCTTTCGTTTGATGCATCGTGAATTGTTGAACAAACAAGCGCTGAATATTGTTTGTTTGCTTCTCAAAAACCGTGCTAAAAGGTAACAATTGAAAGGCAAACAGTGCACGATAATGGTTGATGCATTAAGTCTCTGCGGACTGTAGATCGTTGTCGTTTTCAAGAGGGCATTGTCCGCATTGCATTGGGAAAACATGACTAATGATGTACGAGATTACATTCAAGAGATACTTTTTAGAGGTATTTTTACCATTTTCAAGACCAAAGCCGGTCCTGAAACTGATACAGAACCCGTACTGGTCCTGGAACTGGTAAAAAGGCCGTATCGATCTTGAGACTGATGGTGGAGCCAAGTAGAATCAGAACTGTTGATGAACCTGTTCCAGCTCTGTAACAAAACGTAAACTCATACCGGTCCTAGTCTAGATGCTGAACCTATAGCGACCAAGGAACTTATACTGAACCTATATCGTTACTACAACTGTTACTGAACCCATATCGGAACCTGGAACTGATACTGAACTCATATACAACTATATATTTTACCTTAATGTTATTGTAACAAATAAGCAGAAGATACAATGCTCGACATTAGTGAAGGGTAAAGTTGGCAAAAATCCGGAGTCGACTCGGTTTCAACTTCGATAATGTCGGAATCTACTCCGGAAGGTAGGTCCACTCAGCATTATCCGGAGTCGTTTGGGATCGTCCGAAATCGCTCGGAGTCGTCCGGAGTCGTCCGGAGATGTCGGAGTCGGTCGGAGTCGTCGGAGTCGTTCGGAGTCGATCGGAGTCGATCGGAGTCGTCTGAGTCGTTTCTGAGTCGTTCCTGAAAAGCCTGATCACAACGACTCCGAACGACTCCGGGCGACACTGGACGATTCCGAACGACTCCGAACAACTCTGGACGACTCCTACTCCGTGTTAAATTCACTAGTCAATTCGGATGTTGCCGGAGTTGGAATCGAACTAACAATTGCCGGAGTCGGATCGGAGTCGTGGGTGCGTTCCAAAGAGCACATCACTAATCTACATCTGTAAATAAATAGCAAAAAAGCAGTATTTTTTAGGAGTAGAAGGGTTTCTGGAAATGTGTCACCATTCGGCAAAAGCTTCCCTTTGAAAGCTCCACTAGTACACCAACCACACTAAGGCAGCTTTTGTGAGCTTTTGCGATACAACGGTGAGCTACGAACGTCTGTGAGTATGGTGTTTAGTACACTGACTGACACAAACTAGCAAGCTTTGGAGTGAATCGCCGTGCACATACGATGCCAATGTTTGCATGCGTTTCTCTTTGCCCTGCACGGACACATCGTCACTACACAGGGTGTGACAAAGAATCGACAACGTGCTTCGGCATCGGACGACAGGGAGAGTGAGAGAAGCAACCTCGTAGCTGGGCAATGTTCCAGCAGAGGTGCAAGCGGGATAGAGAGCATCACCAACTCTCCCATCGTCCGTCGGAAGCGACTGAATGAGCCAAAGGTTGCACATGCGCGCGTACACAACGAATCCAAGTGTGCTGTGGGGAAATCGTTGCTGCTGCTGCTACTCCGTTTTGGTGGTGTTGGTGTGATAAGGAGCCGCTCCCAGCGTGTTCCGATACGGGGCGTCACAAACAAGAGAAAGCAAACCAAAAACAAAAAAAAAACACTCTGACCCTTTTCAACGTATTTCACGCGAGAGGACACCGTGGGTGAGTATGTGTGTGTGTGCGTATACTTATTCTCGTGCTCTGGAACGTCGCTTTTCCCATCCAGCATCCCTTTACTGTGGGTGTGTGTGTGTGCGTGTGGTGGACAGCAGGAGACACCCCGATGGCCAGCCAAGAGAGCACCAGCGAACGGTACGGCCGTGCCAGAGTCGTCTGAGTGCCGAGTTAGTGTGGTCGAGCTGCAAGTAGGACTACGTGAGGACTTCTTCTGCTCGGTTGAATCGGTTAGTGGCCGTAGTGGTGGGTTTTTGTGGTACATAGCAGTTGAATAAATCTTAATTACAAAAGTGAAAAATACTAATCGCAGCAGTCTAGCGGTCGTGTGTATCGGGGGCCCTCTGGGGCGTCGTACCGTAAGCGTCGGGCCAATGAAAGAACCCGAGAAAAGAAAATGGAATACTGCTGCCTGCCAAATTGGGACCTCCCAGCCGAGGCGAGGCTCCCAAGAAAGGAAGAAAAAAAAACAAACAAATTCTTTCTACTGCATGTGAATGTGTGTGTGTATGTGTGTGTTTGAATGTGTGGCCTAAGGATTAGCAAATATCTTGTGGTGGATGTTTTTTTTTTTCGTACCAAAAAATCCTCGGGGAAAAAATGGAAATACCGAGAAGCAAGTGTGACCGAGTGACTGCTTTCGCGAAACGGGCGTGATAGTTGCAGGTGGATTGGGCAAATTTGTGTAATGTGTGTGTGTGTGCGCGTGTGTGTGTGTAAATGTGCTACAGATAATCTTGTGGCATGAAATAAATCAACCCCTAACTGACCACCTCCAGGCCGCAAGGTTGTGGACAAGGCCCAGTGGCAGCAGCAGCAGCAGCAGCAGCAGCAGCCGCTAGAACCAGCCGAAGAAAAGCGTTCAACGCCCATGTGTGTGGGGTTTTCACTCCTCCTCAGCATGATGCGGAAAAAAGGCGACGGTTTTGTGTCAATGGAGCAGTGGATACAACACTCCCCAGTGCGAAGGAATTAGTGTACGGGCGTCCCTTTCGCTCTCTCGCACACACAGACACACACGCACGTTTTCTTGCTCATCCAGCATTCGCTCGCTCTTTCTCGCTCTCTCTGTCGCTCCTTTTTCGCCTTTGATGCATCGCACCATCTCGCTCACACTGGGTGGTGGTTCATTGTCGCAGGCTACTAAGCTTAAATCCTTCTGCTGCTGCTGTTCGTACCGTTTTTTGGTGCTTGTGTGTGTGACTGTATGTGTAACATTTTTTTGTTCATTTGTTTTTTGCTCCAAAACCCACAATCAGTGACACTGTGAGAAGTAACAATTGCAAAGAAACGCGTTACTTTGCCCACAAAACAAAAGCGTGAGACCCGCTGGGAGTCGGGTAGTCCAACGCCCCAGAAGAAGATCGTTTCGCATGATGCTTTCAAACGGGCGTGTACGTAAGCCGTTTATGCATGCAGCAAACGGACACGCGATGCGAGAAGCGAGCGAAGAGTGAAGAGCAACTGCCCTTCTCCTTCTGCTTCAAATTGATGAAAAAAAGAAAGAAGGAGAACTCTCCTGTGCCGGAGAAAGCAAGAGCAGGGGAGATCTTCTCAAACTCGTGCTGAGAAAAGCCAGCCAGCGAACACCAGCCAGGGAGAGAGTTTTGGAGGGGGGAGGGAGGTAGAGCAAAAAAAAAGAGAGAACGAAGATGTATTTCTATTCCCCCCCCCCCCCCCCCTTTACCAATTCCGTTGCCCATACTCTTCCAACCGCAGCATCGGTTCATCCTTTCGGCAAAGCACCCTTCAAACACATGTGCACGAACCAACTCGATCACACGTTTTGTGTGTTTGTGTGTGTGTGTGTGTGTGTTCGTTTAGTCGTTCACGATCGTTCGTGAGGCCGTTTAACAAGATCCTCGACGTTACGAAAGCACCATAACGGACAATGGAACGGGTTTGAACGTCGTCGTTCCGGAACAGCGCGATCTCTACTGCGACAGTGTGGCGTGCGTTGGCTGCTGGGTGTAGCCATCGAGCATCGTTTGAGCTCTTGGTTTGGGGCAGAATACTTGGTTGATTGTTGTTTTTTTTTTACGTAAAACAAATTTTCATACTTTATGAAGCAAAACAAAGTATTTTATCTTCTGTTTTCCCTGGCATTGCAATTCCTTCTGAGCTTTAGCCAATATCAATTGTATGTGCAGTGTGCTGCAGCGTTTACGTTGTTGTTGGGTTTAATAAATCGAACGTCTTGAAGCATAAGACTTTGTTCTCATATTGTACTTAATTTCCTACTCTTCATGTAGTGTACAGTGCATTAAAGTGCCCAAAACGGGCCAAAGAGCAGGGAAGCATATTCAGATCAATAGCAGAACAGTCGAATTCCAAATGAATTCAATTTCGTTGCGTTGAAATTGAAACATTTTTTGTATCAACAAAACCCCACCCCACAATCCCCCTCCCCACCCCCTTGCTGCCGCTTGATTGCGTTATGGAGCAGCCTGGTAGGTCACGTTACGGGGAGCCATTTTTTGCCTATCCCCCCCGCCAATTCGCTCGGTACAGCAAGTTTATGTAATGTCGCGGTTCATCTCGCCCATTCTTATCCGCGGCGCGGTACGCTGCTCGACTTTTCCTAACACCAGCGGTAGCGGCGGAAAAGCGATTGTCGAACGGGCACGGTTTTTTTTTGTGTGATTCCATGCCGCGAGATCTTGTGTTTGTGTGTGTGTGTGTGTGTGTGTGTGTGTGTGTGTGTGTGTGTGTGTGTGTGTGTGTGTGTGTGTGTGTGTGTGTGTGTGTGTGCAAGAGAGTGTGTTTGCAAGTGCGCACCCATTTGCCAGCAGTGACGATACAACAGCAACCAGAAGAAAAGAAAAGGAAAGGCAAGAAAAAAAAAAACAGCAGCTCCCCTCTCGGGAAAATCCACCCAGCTATAGCAACAAACAAAAAATGCAAAGAAAAGATGGGAGCAACACAGAAGAAAAGGAAAAAAAAATCAACATCCCCAATTGGCAAGCGGGCGAACTGCTGACAACTCCCTTTCAACTGTCAAACGGCAGCGGTCTGAAGTTCAAAAGGCAGAGCAAACGCACACTCTCGCGCTCGCTCGCTCTCTCTCTCTCTCTTTTCGGTTTCATTCTCCCTCACTCTCTCTCTCTCTCTCTCTCTTTGTTGTTCAATCGCTCTATCTCGCTCGCCTTTTGCTCGCAAGGATAGCAAGGGGCCAGCACGGAGGCAAGCTGTGTGCAAGCTTTTGTGCAAAATGTGACCCACGAAGAAGAGAGGCATAGAAAGAGCGAGAGAGAGACAAACAAGCGTCTGCGCGAGAGCAAAATAAAGGGGACACTCGAAAGAAGAAGCAAAATACAACACACCACACCGCCCCAAGCAGCGCGTGCTGTAAAAGTAGATGCGAAATGGTGGTGGTGGCCGCGAGATGGTAAAGAGAACAGTTTATCATCAGTGCATTTGAGAAAAGGATCTCTCGTGTACGCGCCCCTGCTTAGCGGAGAGCTTCTGCAAGAGCGTGTGTGTGAGAGAGAGAAAGAGCGATGTGATGGTCCAAGGGGGGGGGGGGGGGGAGGTATGCGATGCTGTGTGGTGCAAACCAAACTCCCTGAAGCTGCTGCTGCTGATGATGATGGTGCCGAAAATATGTCAAAAGACGATGTACACGTTCTCGGTTTCGTGCGGGCCGCCTGCTGCGGCGATGCTGCCGATAAAGATCCGTGCATGGTGGCATTGGTGGAGTTGTCTTAGCAGTGTGTGTGTGTGTGTGTGCGTGCTCTCGCGAGAGAGAGAGAGAGAGAGCGCCCGAGTGAATGAGTGCAATCAGCGCAAAGCTCGCTCAGTGTGTGTGCGTGTGCGTTTGATGTTGTGGGGCGCGGTGGTTTATGTTCGCGACACCGTGGCCACAGTGTTGGGATCAACGGTGGCCGCTTCTTCCTTTTCCCCACTTCACTCTTTTCCCACCGCCCCCTTTTGGCTCGGATTACTTTTGATTTCGTCTTGAGAAGAACGCAGAAACGCAGCAGTTGGGAGGAAGGAAACAAAAGCGCGTTTAAAAAGGCGTCCCGTGTCGAGTGTGTGTGTGTGTGTGTGCGCGTGTATGTTCTGGCAGATGGTAGGTAGCTGGGTGGGTGGGCAAAAGGAGCAAAAGGAGGCCCGAAAAGGAGTGCCAACAGCGAATCTTCGCACATCGTTAGAAGATTGCATAATTTCCGTCCATCCGCGGCGTGCGGCGCCGTACGCAGGATCAGGTAGCACCCGCCCGCCCCGAAGACACCATTACGCCGCCCGGTAAGCCCGGTGCCTTTCACTGTGCGGAGGAGAGGGGAGGTGGGGGAACTTGAACTAAACTGCTATTGTCTGGTTTTGTTAATTTTTTTAAATTTTCCTCCACTCGCCTTCTCGTGTGTGCGCTTTTTCCTCTTTCGCATTGTTACGGAGGTAAAAAGTTGCCTGCCAAACCGTTTGAAACTATTTTTTTCCTCCCGAACCGAACGCTGGCTGGCAAGAAGGTGGTACGGGAGGCGGGAGAGCTGTTTTAGTTCCACCACCAGCAAGCGTGCCATCTCTACTTCCATCAATCAAGGTATGGGGCGGCTTTGGTTGGTTTTTCCTTGTGGCCGTAGCACAATGGGCGATAGATGGATGGTATGGGGGGTTTGGGGGGGCAGGGGTAGTAGGTCGGGAGTCAAATAGTTTGAAAGTGGATTTATCCACCCATTTTGAGCCACTGGCACACACACACACACACCCTGTGTCCATTCTTTTCCGGTTTCTTTTGTGTGGCTTGTCACAATGGAGGCGGCGGCGGCGGTGTGTGCGTCGAACGGAAGCGAACAAATCCTCCAACAAAGTATGTCAATGGAATGTTTTGTGGAGTTTGTTCGAAAGTGGAGAGGGAAGGGTGGCAAAAGTTGGCAGGAAATTGTCCCAACCGATGTTGTTGGGGAGTGCGGAGAGGTTGATGGAAGGAGAGGGGGTATGTAATGATTGACATTTTCACCCCTTACTGCCGAAACCGTTCAAGCGCGTCCTGAAACGACAATATATTTAGCTGGCTACTGAGCGAATGTGACGAACCGTTGCAGGACGAGCTGCTCCGGTCAATCCAATCCAAGAAGAAGAGCAAGAATGAGGGGGGAGGGGGGGGAAACAACAACAAAGACGAAAGTCATTTATCGAACATCACTGGTCACTGGACTGACAAGGTTCACCTGACCTCCGGCCAACAAGTTCCTTTGCCGGGATGGGCCACTCCACTCCCGACTGGCAGATGATGGCCGTTCAAACAAAACAAAAAAAGGCACGTCCAACAGGGTCCTTACTCAAGGGCCACTCCGCGAAGAGAGCCACCGGCGTCGAGCTCGATGATAAGGAAATCGAAATGTCAGATGTGACAAATTGTCTCCCGGACACCAGGGAGCACATGCAGCAAGCAACCTCCTGCTTCTTCCCACCCACACTTGCCACCACTTCTTTCACCATCAGTCAATCATCGACCGAATAAAAAGTGCAGAAGTAGCAATGAAGATCGAACGGAACGGGCTTGCTTGCGGTCTATTTCGAACACCGCACCGGTGGGTGCGTTCGTCGCCTGGCTGCTGCCAGCAAGCAGGTCCGGGGAAGCAGAAGAGGGAAGGACAACACGGTAACAATCTTGTTGAAATTTTCTTTTCCCTTCACCGGGCGGAAGTCCCGTTTTGGAGACGCCTTTTAACGGTGACAGGTCCACCCAACGGTGTCCGCCCTCTCACCGCTGCCTTCACTGACAAACTGCTTCCGGGGACGTGTAATAGCTGGATGGGCTGGACCACTGCCAGAATGGACTTCTCATCGCACACACACTCACTGTTCCAATTCGTCAAACAGCTGGTGGGGATGAGGCGATAAAAGGTGTGCCCTCGTGATAGTGGACGATTCGTGGACGAAGGGCATAGCGTTGGGCTATTTTTAGCTTGTCGATTGAAAGCGCGGACGTGCTTTAAATGATGCGGTTTGATCGGGACGGGATTGCTCCGGATCAACGGACACTGGCCGGATGTGCAGTGTAGTGTGTAACGGGATTGTTTTACTTGTGTGTGTGTGTGTGTGTGTGTGTGTGTGTGTGTGTTGGAGTGCGGGTCTATTTTTAAACCCTTTTAAGGCGTGCTGCAACGAGCGACATGTTGTGAAATAGCTGGTCGGATGTTAGAAAAAAAGGAACGCTTTGGCTTTCCACAACTATGACGAATGGTTTGCAATGTCCAGGCGCTGACCGGGCTCATCAGATATTGGTCCAAAAATCAATCAACCGGAACGCTGATTGAGCGTAATAAATAATCGAGAAGCTGTCCTACCGTCACGGCGTCACAGGCGGGGAACAGCCGACATTCAAACAACCAAACACACCAGACAGTGTGTCTACCGCCTTAAATCTCTTTTATTGTTCGTGTTCGCATTGATTCTGTGCTTCTTTTTGTCCCCTTCTGCCCCCTGTTATATAGATGTCTTCCCTTCTATTCCCTTCTGTCCCTCTTTCGAGTGTGGCTGAGGGTGCTACCGATACCCATAGCCGTTAATGTAATCTACTGCCGCACAAAGTACGCTGGGCGTCGCAATTCATTCTCTGCCGCTGCTCTCTCTCTATCCTGGGGTCGTTTCCCCATCCTCCCGTGCAAACCATCAATCATCACTAAACAGCGTATCAGAAACGGTTTTATGGTACCGGTGCGGTCACCTTTCCCCGGTTACGCTCGTCGTTCTATTTTCTCATTTACTTAACGCACGTATTGGTTTGTTTATGGCCGTCTGGGGACAAGGTACGGCTCGGGTGGGATACAGGCAGCCACAAACAAAGCAGCCGGCTGTCATTGCGTCTACCTATCCTGCCTGTCCTGCAGTAGTGCAGTGGGCGAAAGGTGCAGCTGGTAGGTCGGCTCTGTTTGTTCCAGGTTTCGCAGGTTGAATCAGTACAGCTGAAGGATAATGATGTTTTATCACCTCTTTTTCGCTCTCTATCTCTCTATCTCTGCTTCGCTTGAGCGAGCAGCATCCATCTACCGTGCACAATGTTCTGTCCATTTCCACTCATATTTAGTGTCTGCTGGTGCTGGTGATCGGGTATGATAAGAAGGTGAGGTGGAAGTGTTGTATCCCTTTGCACATACACACACATAAACACACTTCGACACACAGCCAGCTCCAGAGTCAGTTTGTACGATGCAAACGAGCCCTGAAGGGATGAAGGCAAGCATCCACTGTTTTTTTGGGTTGTCGTTGTCTGCTCCGGGTTGGTCGCGGCCGTGCCCCATGCTTGCTTCATCGGCATTCGGGCGCCGTACACCTTGAAGTGGGCCGCAGCAATTGAGTGAAGGACACTGTTTGTGAAACGGAGGAGCACAACAAAAATGATGAAATTGTCATTGGCTTCGCTCGGTGGCGCCTGGGTAGCTGCACGGTACGAAGCACATCCAACCGGGCGTAACCGATTCCGCATGGCAAATGGTGCCCGGCCAGATGATTGTGTCGAACTTGGCGGGCGAGCGGGTGCGGGTGGGAGTGGGATCGGTGGAGGACGCCACTCAAAAGCATCAAACAGTCAGCATAAGTAGCTGCCGGAGAATGATGTGCACACAGTTTTGGGGCGGAATGGGATACTGGTGTTAGGGGGAGGTGGGAAACTTTGTTGCCTGGCATTCGCATATGAGCTCTTACTGCTTCGTACGGTTGTTTATTTGATTTTGATTCGTCCCTTCCTTCTTTCCCCCTTCCCATTTCTCTGTAGAAGGGACAGTTTTGTTCAAACAGTACTTACTGGGTTGGAGAAACTGCTGCTGCTGCTGCTGCTACTGCTCTATTCTATTGGCTTTTGAAAGTGAATATTGTGTCATATTTCTTCCCCATTGTGACTCGTTTAGCTCTGAAAAGAGAGAGAGAGAGAGAGAGAGAGAGAGAGAGAGAGAGAGAGAGAGAGAGAGAGAGAGAGAGAGAGAGAGAGAGCTAATAGCAGGTTGATTTTCAAGTTTTTTTTTATATAATCGAAAACTTGTTTTTGTATGTCGCTATTGTACTATTATTTTCCTTAGTTTGAAAATAATATACAAGGAAATAAATTTAAAAATGATTATTTCGATTTTTTTAAGAACCACCAAGCGCCTCCATCGATACAGAGCTTTTTGTGCATAGTCTGTAACTGGGGGGAATTTTACAATTCCAGTCAGCTTTTTTTTTTAAATGGAGTTTGACACTAGCCGGTTCACTAGCAGGATAATCTAAACACTTCAAACAAAAGCTCATGCAAATAAATTATTTTGGGCTGATAAATATGTAAACCAACGTCGATTCGTCGTAGGCTCAATCAGGATGGCTCATGAAGCTCATAATTGATATTTCTTGCTGAAGCATAACTATTTTATGAACAAAGGTTAGACATTGTTTGGATCGAATTTTAAAAGTTATTAAAACTACAATTGATTTTAAAATGTATCTTTTTTTTCACACAAATGATAAAATCCAACATGGCGGATCATAATTGGAAGCAACCTGTGATGATGTTTATTGTTTCACTGATAAGCTGAAATCTCAGCTTGTTGGCTGATGACTGTTGGAATGTATGAAAATCCAATCAAAAGTGTCTCTTCTGATGCTTGAGGAATTATTTCTTTAACATACTGTTTCTGACTATAAAATTTCATTCATTTTCACCATAGTTTTGGAAAGTCACAACTTTTGCAGAGCTTGCCGAAGTTCTTATGCTCGCTTAATGAATGTGTGAAGCTCATAAAAAAGCTCACACCTCGACCTCGAAGCAGCTGTCGTTTCCAGTGAAACCGACACGCCTTACACATCTGGCCTGCATGCATGAGTGTGTGTGTTTGTGTGTGTGCCAATTCCCAAGATCAATCATCTCCGCATAACCAAACACGGCGAACCGAAATGGGTTAGGTTTATCCGACAAAAAAACCCCAGCACAACCCAGCCCGAGACAAAACCGTGTTGTGCGTGTTACGTAATGTGCGCCAGCGATTGGGAGCAGTTTTAGTTTACTTCAGCGTAACCCTCGCGCGACTGTAGGTGTCGCGATAAGCGAATGTTCTGTGTGTGTGCGTGTGTGTGCGCGCGCGAACGCTTGTGCTAGTTTCCTCACACCGCGACCATAGTGGGAAATAGTGTTTGGGGCGAAGGGGTATGTGTTTTTTCCCCCTCTTCTTTTACTTCGCATCCTCGCTCCATCCTCCTCCTCCTCCTTTTCAGCAGCATGTCTTGAATAACTAACGGAAGAAAACGGAAAAGGGGCAGACAGAGCAGGGCCATGAAGATGACACTGTGAAAGAAGCCAAAATTTACCGAATCATCGTTTAGTGTCAACGGTTCGGTGGATGTGTTTATCATGCGTCCCCCTGTGGAAGCGGGAGGAGGGGAGGGGAAGGGCCAACAACGGGGCCGCTCCGGTGTCGCCGGTTCGCCCCATTACGCCTTTTCGGGTCGAAACGGGTGGTTGGCACAAGGGCAATCGAGTGTAACAAAGAAAGACAATAAGTCATTCCGGTAGATGACAGGAGGAAAGCAGATTCCATTCCGCGCTCAGTTCCGAAGGCAATGGGTGTGTGTCTGTGTGTCTGTGTGTGTGTGGCAAAGGCGCTTGGTTAATTATTCCGTCAAACGAGATTGAAGTGAATCCGTGCGAAGCGAGACCGAGTCGCGCTCTCTCTCTCTCACACACACACACACACACTTTCTATGGGGCTACTGGGGCTGATGGATGTATATGGCCGCGCATTTTGGGGGCTACCAACAGGATGAGCCTACACCGGTGTGGTTTTGAGCCGGAGCTGGGCTGAGCTTGATAAATGATGCTTCCCCCCCACCTCGTTTAGCCGGTCGCCCCTTTCCATCAGTGCGGATGTGGGAGTGTGGAACTCATGTGCCAGTTGTGGAAATGGCTCGTCGCTCGTACAGGACATGCGATAAGTGTCGCTATTATTTTTATTGGCCAAAGAAATAGTGTGACAGGTTGGGTGGGGTTGGGTGCGTTTTTTGTTTGTCAATCTGCTCAGCATGGAAATCCTCCCAAGAGCGGGACCACCACTTTGCTATAAATTGTTTTCAAGACAAATTGAAGAGCTTTAGTGTGGAGTGGATTCGGCCTATAAAAGCAGGCAATTTAAAAGGCAAGAGTTCCTCGACACCCTGCCACCGGTCGGTTCAGTAGCAGTGGCACCAAACTCGAATTGATGTATTACTTTTACCATTTCAAACGGGGGGGTGCATGGCCCGCACAGGGGAGTATTTGGGTGGAAAACCGGAACCAAAACCCAATTAATCATGTCACAACAGGGGCACCATCATCAATATAAACATCACCTTTCTTTGCAACCACAAAAAAAAAACGTGTCTAGGAGATGGCACCGCCTTTTCTTTAAAAAAAATGTCGCTGAATCCTCTACAACAAGAAGGGGATAGGGCACTAACTCTACCAAAAAACGTCACACGCAGCGTAAACACAATGACCGTGGCGCACCCCAACCGTGCTAAGTGGGTGATTGAGCTACAAAAGCGGCCAAACTACCGAAGGCAACGCGGCAATGGGAGCGCATTTTTGAAGGCAGTGTGCGTGCGTGTGTGTGTGTGCTTTGGCTATACGGTAATACGCGCTGCGGTTTGCTCGGACGGTACGAACTGACGGTCCCCGTGAAGGACATACCCGCACGCGACATATTGCTTCCCCGTGTGCCCCTTGCGACGACGTACAGCGTGACGAAGGCTGTCGCGGCTGTCAGTGCGGTTGTGCCCCGAACACAGAGTCGTGCGTTAATGTGTGCATGTTAGTGTGTGTGTGTGGATATGTGTCACGAATGCTTTCGGATGGATGCTGTGTGGTAGAAATTGTGATGAGTGAGAGAAAGGCATACGCGGTTGGGTTGTGTGCGTTTCTAAAGGGATAGAGAGCGCACTTTTGCTCTCTCTCTCTCTTGCTTGTTTGCATTCTCTTCCCGAAAGGCTCTCGTACAATAGTGCCTAGCGGCAGTAGTAGAAGCAGCAGCAGCAGCACGACAGCAGCAGTAGTAGCAGTAATAATAGTAATAGCCAAAGTAGAGCACCATTAGCACAATTGATGGCGTGAACAATAGCACCGGGAGCAGCAGCAGCAGCTAGTAACGCTTTGGAGGGCAGTAGCATAGAACGTTCGCCGTGGTAGTACACACTTGCTCGCTGGTGGTGAGCGCCATCGCATCGCGTTGCTTTGCCACGTTTGGCTTTGGTACCGTTTTGTAAGTGTGTGTTTTTTTGAATTTGTGTTGAAATCTTACAGCTTGAAGGATGTTTGGTGGTTTGGGTGACAAAGATCAGTTCGATTGGTGTGATGCTGTGTGTGAATACTGTGCTCAAAGTGGGGGTTTAATCTAGTTTGTTATCGTCACTGTTAACTAATATTATTTAAATGAATTTCGGTAATAGATATTATCGTTGTTATGATCTTCCAACAAAGTCTTTAAGTCTTAACGCCCCAAGAAGAAGAAGAATCCCCCGTTTTCATGTGCGAACCTTACCCAACGTTGCAAGCATACCGCAGGATAGTGTGCTGTGCGATGGGCAAAACCGTTACCGAACCCCATACGTCTGCATGGTGACGCCCTGCTTTAACACAGTTACAGCCAGAAGCAAAGCTTACGCTGATGTTGTTTTGTATCGGTCCTGCTACTGCTACTGCTGTGTGAGTGTGTGTGTGTGTATGATAGCATTACTGTGTGTTTACTCGGTGTGTCCTTGCGTGCTGTGTGAGAGTAATATCTCTCCGGCACTGTGTTCTCTCTTTTTCGCTACACGCTCGCTGAGTTGGTTTTATTTTTTGAAGGGCAACCAAACAGACTGCCTCTCAGAGGGATGTTCGTTCGCTTACAGCATCAAAGCGCATCGCCCTAATACATCCTTAGCGAGGAAGCCAGCATGGTGCACAACGGTCTAGCACACGGGTCCGATAGTAGTAGCAACATCTCCTCAAGTAGGGGTAGTGTCTAGTTTTGCCTGCCTGTGACACAACACACATGCTGGACTGTAATTTAGTTAATCCATAATTTGGTTTGCCCATCCGTTCACGCTCAATCGAGACGGGAGTGTCCTGCTGAGATGAGGACGACGAGATTTGCTCGAAAGTAGGGTGGATTTGCTCCGTGTAAAGAGAAGCGCTAATGCAGCGCACATTTAATCTCACGCTCTCGCGGGCTGCCTGCTTGCTCCCCAACGTTCCATCCGTCGTCTAACGTTATCTTCTGTCGTGTTTGTGTGCGTGCGGTGCGTGTTATCAGAGACACGATGTGTTTTTCCCGATGCGTTATCACCGCACACAAGCTCACGTTCACCGCTACACTGACTCGAGAGAGAGAGCCATGTTCTTTCGCACGCTCCTGCTTTTTTGCAATTGTTAACATTTGTTTCGTGTGTTTCTTTCGAGTCCATTGCGGTTGGTTTGGGATGTAAAGGTGAAGATGAATACAAGCGAGGTTAAGAAAAGGAAAAAAAGGAACTGCAAGGGGTGTGCCATGGTTTGGCTAATCTATTGCAGAATGTAAGTGTGATGTGTGGTTTGATGTTTGGTTGAAGAAAACGGTTGCGTATGTATCGGTGCGTGTGTTTGAAGAGCGAAGAGAGCGAGAGAGAATGAATGTATGCGAGAGAGAGAGAGAGAGGGGAGGGGGGATTCAATTTACAGTACATGTGTGGAAAAGCCGTATAAAATGATTGGATAATTTTCAGCAGAATGAACTGAAGTGGAGGCAGAAACAATAGCGGCACCAGCGGCCACACGCTTGATGACTTCGGCAAACGTTTCCCCGTGTGGCAAGGAAACCCCTGCGTCCGAAGTAATGAGCAGCAGTGCAGTGTTACAGTGAAGAGAAACGCCCGCGAAGAGGGCGACCGAACGGAGCCTAAAAAGGATCACAACCGATAAGGAAGAATCGAAGCGCCACGAGTGATAAGAGTAAAAAGTGAAAGTGCTACAAAGTTCACGAGCCACTGCTGCATGCGTGTGTTAGTTGTGTGTGTGTGTGTGAGAGTGTGTGTGTGATTAATTAAGAGCTTGTGACGACGATCGTGACACCAACGGGTGTGGTGTGTGTGTGTGTTGCGTCTGATGCGAAATGATGGCAACCGGGTCGAGCTCATCGTCGTTTGACTCTTGACGACGGCAGTCCACTCGTACCGGGGACTAGCTGTGTACGGTTGCGGTGGCCAGCACCAGCACCATCATCGCTGGGTATCCCTGTGGCCCTCGGGAACTGGCCCTAAGGGGTTGGGCGATGGATTGGCGGTCGTCGAGCTGGTGACGAAACGAAGACACTGAAGCAGCCAACAGTGTCTGTGCGGTGTCAGTGTAATCGGTCGGTGGCGTGGCTGGGCAATGTGCGATCGACGATTGCGTTTGTGTGACGCTAGTTAGTGAACCCACGGGCCTGGGACCTGGGACAATTGGCCCCCACAGCCCTCCACCCCTCCTCACACTCTGAAACGGAAAAGGGATTGTCGTACGTGGTGAAGGTTGCTGTATAGATTGGAAGAGTGACAGTGGCTTGCTGGTCGAATGATCGTGCTGATCGAGCGGTCGATCTTAAGGAAGAGCAATCGAATGCTTTAAGAGTGTGTGTGTGTGTGTGTAGATTGCGGTTGTGTGTTGCATTGTGTATGTGTGTGGGCAAAGCGGTGCCGAGTTTGCCGAGAGGAGTGGGCTTATTTGTTATTTTTCCCGCTCAGCGTCCGGAGCAGATCGATCGAACTGATCTGCCAGTAACACTGGTCGAAATGATGGTTAACAGCGTTAATACGTTAGCGATGGGGTAAGTAGCATGCTTTGCTCAATCTTTCTCTCACACAAACACACACATACATACTCTTTCATACGACGAAGACAAAAAAGCAGTGACTAGTGTATGCATTATTTACACCTGTTCTCACTTTCCTCTGAATCGTTATCCGGTTGCTATGGATCGCAATCCATGAGAATGGATCGCAATCAACTACGTCTGAATCGTTTTCAGCTACGTTTGGATCGCTCTCAGCTACCTTTGGATTTTACGGTAGCTCGCGCAAATTTCGTTTTAGCGCACCATTTATTTGGTGACCGCGGGACACATTTGCACCCCAAGGAAAGAACTAAACAATTAATGCATTCAATTATAAAATCTTATCGTATTTTTTATATGAAGCTTACATCACTATTCATACGTTTTTGGTTATTAGACCAAGTTTTTCAAACAAACCAGCACAATCTTCTTCTTTTTAGCGTAACGACCTACGTGGTCATTTAGTCTTGTTCAGGGTTTCGAGGTATAGCCGGATATTCCATCTTTAGAATGGAGGAAATCTGTTCTGATGCGTAGAAGCAGACAAATCTGTCAAATGTTGTTTATAGCTCAAAAATGGGTTTTTAACACATATTCTCAATTGGGTTCAAACATAGAACAATACGAAATTGTTGCTTTTCAAATTGTCTGTCATGAGGAGAATCGTGAGGTACGCCGAATAATCACTAAATAAACTTTGCGCTGCAACGAGATTTACGCGAGCTACCGTAAAATCCAAAGGTAGCTGAGAGCGATCCAAACGTTGCTGAAAACGATCCAAACGTAGCTGCAAACGATTCAGACGTAGTTGATTGCGATCCAATCTCATGGATTGCGATCCATAGCGACTGGATAAAGATTCAGAGGAAAGTGAGAACAGGTGTATGAACATTTGACTTGAGCTCACCGGGCCCCTCTAATCCGCATGTACGGCGATCCTTCCTTCCATCCTTGGATAGTGGAACACGAGCAGATTTTTGTCATAAATAAATATGTTTTCCCACACACTCATACACCCGTACACGCCATCTAGAGTGTTGCGACACGAGGACCATACAGGACGCCGAGAACGGGTAGCATAGCACTAATTGTTTGGATGCGTTTGGGCAAAGTTTTCGGCAAATTATTCCACCTCTCAGCAGCAGCAATAGTGCTGTGACAGGCAGGGTAAAAGTTTGTGGCACAAATTTATGCAATGATGGATCTACTTAGCCTCCAAATCTTGGGTACAAATGCTTTGCTTCGGCACTGGAGGTAGGGAGAGTTAGTGAACACGAGTGACATTGTTTCGTACAATGATTTGCTGAATGTTCGGAAGTGGTTTAAGTTATTTTGGAAGGCTAAGGTGTTCTTGAGTCGTTCGCTCTTGATTTAGATATCAAAACAGGGCCCAGATCGTCGTTGTCCTTAAAAACGATCTTCTTCAGCATTACACCACGAAATGCTCGGCGTGATTGCGTACGTTCTTAATCAGTTTCGCTATCAAATTCAATAACCAAAGTCTCTTTACATGAGGCGTTTCCATGCTGAGCCTCAAGAAACTCGAAGAGAAGGTGTGCCTGTGGTGCCGCTCCACGCCATTGCTGGTGCCAGTGTGATAACAGTAATCCGCCGGTTGTCCATCATCATTTCGTTGATGGATTTGTTTTACTCGTTCTCTCCACCCTTCCACCGAGCGAAAGAAACGGTCGAACCATCCCAAAGACGTCATACAAGCTTCCTGTTACTGGGACGATGTGTGACCAGGGGCAAGGTAGGACAAACGAAAGGCGGTCGCTTTCACACGCGCTGGACCTTGGGTGGCATGGTGTGTGTGTGTGTGTGCGTAGCCGAGAGAAGTGTCCGGTTGGGTGGCGATTCAATGATCAACTTATACACACAAACACGCACACGCGCGGCATCCATTGGTTGATGAGCAATTTGATGCAATTTGACAGTACAGAACACAACAACAGCATAAGTGGGAGAAGGGCAGCTGTGCGAAGAGGCCGCGGCCGTGTGTCTCTCGCAGCAACTGATGCGAATGTCTTTTGAAACGCGTTCAATTGAGCCGAGTACGAGTGCCAAGGCTTGACGTGAAGGTGGAACGGCGCGTGAATCGCATGGGTGCGGCATGCGTGAGCGGTGCAGAAAGAATTCAGCTAATCTACCCAATCTCTCTCCCCGGCACAATGTAATGGAGCGGTATTTGATGTTTATTAAATCATGTTTTGCGAGTGAGAAGCGAACGCTACCCCGTGGGCCCAAGACAGGCAGGGGTTTTTTGTTGTTGTTAATGGCACTGATTGTGTTATACGTTGCTGGAGAGCTCGTTTCGCGCTGGCGGTTTGGGCGGAACGGAGATGCAATTCGTTTCACGGCTGCGACCAAGATGGATTACAGCTACAACATCGGGCGCACAAGACACAGATGCATTGAATTGAGAGAGAATTGAAACGAAGAACGAGCCATTTTTTCTAAATGAACGCTTCATATGTGTCGTCGAAATGCCGCCCGTGTTGTACGCCTAGGAATGTGAGCTTTGATTTATTCTACATGCTCTACTCAACATAAAGCCATTCCTTGCCAATCCTAGCAATCAGAGCATGTTTGCGATTGTTTTAGCACAAAGCCGATCAAGCGCCTCAAAATCGATGGAAATCCCACCCGAATGATTCCTGTCTGCTGCCGCCCTTTCTTCTGTACCGGTCGAGGCACGAGCCCGTCACGACAAAGAATGAGAAAAATTACCATAGTAATAGAGTGGAATTTTAATGGCGATTCGGGATTCATTTCGTCAACCGTCTCGGTCGAGATCCGCGGAGTGCCAAACGGTTCTTCGGTACGGTCGAGCTACGGTTGGGTCAAGTGGTGCACACATTATATCCCGGAGCTAGATGCAGAGCATCTTGATTGATCGCATCGGTAATCGGTTTTTCGGTTTCGGAATTAATTAAAACCAGCCCCCCTCCCGCCTCCCGTTTGTCTACGGGGGTACGGAACTGTGCGCTTTACTAATGAAAGTAGTTTGTGCTGCGCCCTGAAGGAGCAGATTGAGGAAGGAAAGGGGAAGGCGGCGGGCGTTCTGGAATGAGCCGATCCCCCCGATACTTGTGCAATTTAGGGATACCGAAAAACCGGTTCGGTTCTGATATTATTTATAGGGCTTTGCATTTAATCGTCACGTTCGTGTGGAGAGGGCAAAAAACTGTCCACTCATTTGCTGTTTGTATTTTCTACCAACTGTGCTATAGGTACGTACGTACGCTAAACGGTACGAGTTTTATATAAAAAAAAAATGCAAAAAATACTCTTCGCTGGGAAATGAGCAAATAATACGTTTGCTAACGTTCTCTGTCGCCTTCCCCGAGCGCGCCCTTTGCGAGCCACTCGGCTCTTTCATACCGGTCGCACCGCGTAGCGCACCCGATAAATAGCATATTGAGCGAAGGCTGCGGCTTTGATATGGTTTTGATTCGGTGTCCGGATTTGATGATGGTATCGTTTGTGGAATGAATAAAATATGCAAATTATAGTCGATTATTTTAATTCATTTCATTTTCTCTGTCATCTCGTGCGCGTTCTGTGCGCTGCCTGGGCCCTCCGACGGTTTTGTGCTGGGTGTTCGTTGAGAAATGGCTAACACGACGGAGAATATGAAGAATCCGAGCGATCGGAAAGGAAGAAGCTGATGCTGATGATGATGATGATGATGATGATGATGACGATGCTATTTGTGATGCTAGCGGGGTTCAATCTGGGATGGATTATGTATGGAATTTTGGAAACTTTATTATAGCAATACTCCATCATTGCGCACACATTGGAATCGATTTTCAGTAGAGGGTGAAAAAGTTTCTACGCTCTGTGCGGTAAGGAAAAATGAAACTGTTTTATCATGGTTCTAATTATGCATAATTTGCCTTTTGATATGAATTTCATTAAACATGTTGGGCCTTTTTTTGGTGTGAAGCACTAGGCGTCTCCATTAGTACAAAAATGTTTTGCCAAAAACAACCAGGCGTCTCCATAGAGCTTTTTTCATTCGAACTAATAATGATGACGCGCTGCGATAGCGATACCGGTGGGTGGGTAATTTATTTTGTAAACAAACACACATTAAATTACCAATAAACAATGTCACGCACGCGAGGACAATGATTGACAGATGAGCGTCCGAAGTTTGTACGCAAACACAGCATGCTGTGTACAATAATTGCTCTCTGCTATCACAGCACAGCAATCAATGCACGGTAGATAGTGATGGGTCCGATGAGCTGCAACTAGATTAGATGTGTCAGGTTCGATGTACTAAATTTGTCCGCGTTTGGAACAGACAATTGATGATTAAAAGTGATTATACTCTCATCCATCGCTAATTCTGTCACTGTGTGTATCTGTTTTCAATTGATTGCATTTGATAATAATAGTACCATTCTCTCTTTTTTTCTCTCTCTCTCTTTCTCCTGTTGCAGGTTTATAGACACGAACATTTTCTAGGCGTTGCTGTATCAACGATTTGAAACGGACGATATGGTGAGTGTTTAGCGGCTAATGGGAATAATTGTGGGCAAGGGAATAGAGTAGTGATAGGCGTGACCACTGTTACTGATAATAGAAATGAGACGTGTTTGTTGGGGAGGTTGGAAGAACGGAAAATGAGATGTGTGGTGAACGCAGGTTTGACCGCCGTCAGTAATGGGTGGGTTTTATAGGAACCTTCTGTCTTGGGGACGCGCGACAAGATGCGATGGTTTTTTCCCAGTTGGGTTCTGCTCGCAAAGTTCCACCTCAGCTTTGGCTGCTTTCCATTCACTTACGCTCTTGCATCTTGCACGCTCAGCAAAAACGCGAACGAGCATTGAACGCCCTTAGGCAACGTTAGGCGGAGGGGCGCTCAAAAGGGACAGGAAGCTAGAAGAAAAAGGAGCCATTCGAAATAGAAATAAAATCAGCACACGGACCATTAGAACCGGCGCACTAGGGTCGATACCTTTAATGTCATTTTAATGTATCGAGATAACAACGGGAAGCGGGAAGGCAAAAGGCACGGTGCCCTTTTTTTGGCGATAAAAGTCAGTTAGCAGGATGTGGTGGGGTGGGGTGAGGAAATGAGCGTTTTTGTTGACGTTGTTGGGTGCGTCATGTGAGGTTAGGTCATGAGCGTTCGGTTTCGTTGCGAGATGCTGGATGCGCTCGGTTGAATGATTTGCTGTCATTAGCAAAAAAATACAATTATGCCGTCTAAATCGTTCCTGTTTTAATGCCAGCTTGGCGAGAGCTTGGCGGTACAGCGCGCTAGGACCCGTATACTGGCTTACGGTGCGAAGCAGTGTTCAATTCCCTAAAGGAATATTAATGAGACTAGACGGTAGAACTCCGAAATGCGAATGGAAGTAACTGATTACGTCATACTGCAGCTGATGGCGGCTCTTCGCAATCACAATTTGTAAATACGCATTCGTGCAACGGGTTTGCGGGTTGTTTGGGGGGGGGGGGGAGGAGAGGGAGAAAGATAGAGTGATAGGAGCAATAATGTAAGATGTAAAGCTTCCACAAACAGACAAGCGAGATAAACGCACGGGATGGTACGATTATGCTCGTGCCTTTACTTGTTTGTCCCAATTGCTTCGCCTGTCCGCACATTGACAGATGCGTGCTACACGATTCTAAGCTCGGTAAGCTGGCGAGAAGCGCTGGTCCGATTTTACGCGTAATCTCCCCTTGACATGGGCTCGCTCTTGATCTGAATAACCCTTGACAAAATTCGGTAGGCTCGTGTGTCACTTCCATCCCGCACGGACCAAAAAAAAAGGGCCCGCTCCGTTGGCGGCTCACTTTCACTCGAAGCGCAAAACCCCTTCAGCAAAGACCATATCGGGCACGATAATGTAAGTGTTTTACGATAAACAACCATGACGACCGATACTGTCCTTCCTCTGTCCCCTTCCCCCAAAAAGCGGTTGGCAGATGATGAGCATCCCGTCCCGACCTGCCGAGCATTGGCGAGTTTTTGTCTTCTTCTTCATCTTCTTCTTCTTCTTCGTTTGCCTTCCCCGGGTGGATCAACCGCGCTCATCGTTTACCTCATCAAATCATCATTCAACTGAACCGGAAATAGGTAAAACGATACAGGATAAGATACGGGCTCTTAGCCTTTCGGTGAAGATGGTTGGCCCCCGGCTGGCTACCGCCCTCTCAGCCACTTATCCCCCTGTCCCTGTGGTGCTCTCCAGAACCTGGACCGACTGTGTGTGTGCGTGTTTGTGAACAGAACAATCAATACCGGTAATGATGATGGGTTGGGCGTGAAAAAGAAAGGGCCTACCCGAGTCTGCCCGTGTCCGAGCCAAATCAAGCAAAATCCCTCATAAAGTTTGTTTACACACTTTACTCCATTATTATGATTATGTAAGTGTACTTCTATTTTGTCACAACTGGGCGAGTCGGTCGGTTTGCCGAGAGATAGCACCACTTGGCCAGAGAGCGTGGCTCAGCGTTGGCAGGCGCGAGAGCGAGCGTGTGGGAGAGCGAACGCTGGGTCCCCTAGCGTGTTTGTTTGTTACATAGTGGTGTGAGAGCTCGATGCTCTTGAGCTTTGCTCGTGTGCGTGGGAAATGGGTGTGTGAAGGCATCGTAAGAGCGGGAGATTTATTTAGGAGTGTTTATCTTCGCAGCGTACAGACGAGCAGTGAGAACAGAACGGCAGTGAGTCTAGCAGACTGTGAGATGGAAGCGCTGATGAGTGCAGGGTGAGATGTCCCGCAGTATAACAGTTTCGTATAACAATGCAAAAGCTCGTGCTCGAGCGTGTGGGGTTTGTGGCGAGAAAGGACCGAAAGGATCCGATTCGACCAGTCGAGCAGTTGAACTTAGCCCAAAAGCATAGCGATGCAAAGCTTCCGAAGAGCTTTTGCAAGCGTAAGGAAAAGGTTTTCTCGTGCTTTGTGCTTGTGTCTGTTCGACTTGTTTGTTCGAAAACCGGTGGCGGCAGTTACCCGTTCGCCTTGATCGTTGTTATGTAACCAGCTAACGCCCATTGTTGGAGAAAAACATGCTAAACCGGTTGGCCTGACAAAGCCGCCCAAATGTCCCATTATTTCCTATCCTATTTTTCGTACCGCTTTGATATTTACATTGACCGTGTGAACCTCTTTTCCCCTCCTCCAGGGCACAGCATGGCCTCAGCAGTATCATTCATCGAGAGGACATGCCCGTTCCAACACGCTAGCACACAGCCCGCGCACCGCGACCACTGCTGCCGCAGCACCCTCAACCGCAGCCGCTCCAAGCTGGACCGCATCGCCCGGGGCGAGTTTAACGAGCGACGAAAAGCAGCCGCACACAGGGCCGGCGCCCTGGCCCGGCGGTTCCCGGTGGCGCGGCGAACATGGTGGCCAACGCGGATACGGATGCGGCGCCGCGGCCTGCCTGCCACGCTGCGGCACCGCTGGAAACGGAGCGGCCGGTCGCCCGCCCGCGATAGAACGACGCCAGCCGCCCACGGCCGGTTGCCTTTCCCCGCTGCTGCTGCCACCACCGCCACCCGTCTATCGAAGCCGTCTTTTTCGAGCCACTTTTTTATCGCTGCAGCTGCAGCCGGCCCCGTTGCACGCGTTACTGACGTTGCTGCTGCTGCTGCTGCTGCTGCTCGACGACACGCAGTTAACACAGGCCCCGTTCGGCCGCTCCGGCGCGAGCCCGCTCGTGCTCACCCGTGCCGGCCCGGGACTGCCACCGCCGCCACCGCCGCCGCTCCCCTCCCTTCCACTGTCACCAGCGCCCGGTCAGCGAAGCGGTCGGCGGCGATCGCCCGCAAACCCACTAAGTGTAAACAATTTAACCATGAATGCTTCCAATCAAAGAACACTGAAGACCTACGTACGTTTGATAAGAGTAATAATTTTGATAACGAATACCATAATCATAAGACTAGCGAGTCCGGCGGCGCTTTGCGGCGGACGGAGCTGCTGCCCCTGCTGCTGGTGCGCCTTCTGCTGGCCAGTCTGCTGTCGCTCGCCTCGCCCCGGACGTGGATCGGGGCGGCCGGCCAGCGCAATCTCGAACCGCCCGGCAACGGCGCCGCCAGCGTCACGGCCTTCCATTCGTCGTCGTCGTCCGCGAACGAACCCCGGTCCGGTGGCCGAGCGCAACCATCACCACCAGCAGCAGCCCAGTGGGCAGCATCAGCAGCAGCAGCAGCACCGGGCTGTACCGCCAGCACGCCCACACCGTACCGACGTGGGACGCGAAGAAAAGCACGGCCGCACGAAGCAGCCGGCACCACCCTCCACGATGGCAATAGTGAGCGCTGCATGCGCGGCGGCGATACGTCGCACGGTAGCCAAACTAGCAACACTTGCCGCGGCAGCGTCTACCACGGCGATAATAGCGTTAGCGTCATTGCTGACAAGCAACAACATTACAACGAACAGCGTCGGCAGCAGCAGCAGCAGCAGCAGCTGCGACCGGAACAGCAAAACCACCAGCACACCCGTACGGCGGGCGGCAAGCGGCGGTGTTACGGCGTGCGGAACGCGTTGCGTATGGTTTTACCAGCTTTGCTCATTGTTAACATGTTCACGTTTCTGCATGGAGGTAAGTGAAGATTATTTATTACACATAAGGGATAGTGTTTATGGCATTCTTTGGGTGGCAGCGCGTGGGAGGTGCAGATTGCAGAGGGAGCCGCTGCTGTTTAGTTTCTTAACGTATGCTCTTGAATGTTTCGCGTATGTGTGTGTGTGTGTGTGTGTGTGTGTGTGTGTGTGTGTGTGTTTGTGTGTGGGAAGGAGCTTTGCAATCTGGTCGAACATTTGGCGGATGTGAATATTTCATTTTTCCCGCAAGCTCTACACTTTGACCAGCGGGCCATTGTGATTCATCTGAACAGTTTTGATAGAGTCTGCGTACTGTGCAGGGTTATATGATTTGTCCTGGGATGTTGGTACACTTTTTATAGTCTGTGTAACAGCATGTATCAGCTTCAATCATTAATTTTTCAGATACATTGAGTGTATAATACTGAAATATAAGCTACACAGAGTTTATTTACAGCAGTTGTAAGACCCTACCCTACAGTAGTAAGGTTGAATATTTGATTTTTGATTCAAAGATTATTATTTCAGCTACGACCTTGCGAGCTGCCTTCCGGAAGTTATCCGGAATTTGCGCCATGGTGGACGAAGACATGCGTGTAAGGATGTCTTAAGTTCTATCTTTGAAATTTATCAAATGCTTCTCAGTTTTTGCGAGAAAATTGTTGGAGTAAAGCTTTTGCCTCATGTTGCACTGGTTCGCTGACCTGGGTGTTACATAAAAAATCTGCAGAAATTCGCCTAAAATGACCACAATACATCAAATAATCAGAACCTACGTAGGAGTGACTCACTGCCAACCGGTCATTCTACAGCCTGATGACAAAAAAAAAATCAGTTCACCTCAAAAAACCTGTCGCGACGGACGAAGCTGGGACTATATAGTATCTATAGAGTACCGGTACTCACATACGCCTCTGAGACATGGACACTGTTCAAATCTGACTAAACCCTCTTAGCCGCTATATTAACACTTTGACCGCCGGCCTGACGTCACAGTTTTTAAGTGAGCACGTAGCGCATGGCAAGAGAACGATGAGCGCGACAGTTTCTCGTGCCATTGTTATCACTCTTTTGTTTCATTGCGATAAACGGCGTAGCACATTTCGTTCTCGTTCTCTCTTTCCTACCTCATTCGTTCTCAAGAGAATCACTGAGCGTCAGATGCAAAGCTGAAAGGTGAGCAAAACCGTCATGCGAATTTATATGACACGGCGCTTAAAGTGTTAACTATATTAACTATATTAGCTATATTAACCAGACTCTAATTTATACAAGACGTATTGTCCGACGCTGTGAAACACTGCGAAGATATGTATAGTTTCCCTTCTCAGAATCGCTGCACTGAATTGCTTGACGTCACTTGAGTCCTATTATAGGACAACAACCACCCGCCTTCTTCTTCGCCCCACATATTGGGTTGTAAATTATTGGCGAACGATAGCCCCGCAGGCAACATTTGCGATGCCTTGCCGGAGCATGCGGAAGGCAATGTTCTGCACTTCCGCTACACGCTGTTCCCGAAGACAATACCGAAACTTTGCTCATAGAAACCACCAACGAGCAGCGAGCCTCTGACATAACCGCTTACACCGCTTCGGTAGTTATATTTGAAAGTATCAAACTCCAAACACCGCTTGGCAGAGATAAATTAAATACATGCCTTGTCAACTTCACGCCAAACCGGTTGGTGTAGCTGAAGTACACGCTGCCCCAGTTGCACTCAGCTTGCCAATCAAGCCGTCCGTTGTAGGTTAGTATAGGCCCGCTGTGCGATGGATGTAGCATTGGGTGTAAATGGCGGCCTTTGTGACGGAAGGGAGAGAAAGAGAGAGAGAGATGAGGAGAGCCGCCACCACTTTGAATCGTCGCCATTCACCACTGACACATGACTGATAAATGCACCGAGTGACCGAGGCCGTCTCAGGAGAAGGCGCATGCTGCCCCAAAATGGAGGCGCAAAAGTGTGCGAAAGGAAAATTGTACACCGACAAAGAACGGGGCGGACATGGACATACGGAGGCGGACATAAATACGTTCTGACGTTTAGGCGGAGGTTGAGTGAGGAAGTTCACGCGCTCCAAAGCGAGCGGCATAAAACGCAAAACCAACAAACTGACATGCCGTCAAAAACCGTGTAGTGGTGCAGTTTTCGTACGTATGTTTTTACACACGCTCGCTTTACTGTGCGGGGTTGAAAAAGAGGTTTACGCCCTCTGCGTGCGTTCGACAGCCAGAGTTGGGGTTTATTACAGGAAAAATGTCCGAAAAATAGTGAGCCGGTTATGGGTGTCAGCTATAGTTTATTGGTTTTGGGCGCTATTTGCTGACACAAAGCAATCTGTTTATCGAGTGTGTGTGTGCGTGCGGAAGCTGTGTGTGTGTTTTGGTGCTCGAGGGGTAAAATAAATAAATAACATTACAATCATGGTGTGAAGTTGCGACCGACTACATTCATCGTCTGCGTTGGTGCTTTGGATTTTGTCGAAGCAATTTAGAATACGTTATAAAACAATAACATTAACAGGAACTTCGGTTAATTGAAGTAGTTTCTAACGAACTTTTGCTTTATGTTACTTAGCTATTGAGACTGCTAATACTTTTAAAAGACCACAGTGGCCATCTCAAACGCGTCCGCAAGGCACACTGGATACAGTTATTATTTATATTGCTTTCACTCATTAAAAATGCACGCCTTAAGCAAGGGAACGGTTCGCCCACAGTGCAACAGGGGCGAAATGAATCTCGCTCACTCGGTAAGAACGAGCGAACGCAGGTCTTGTTCATGTTAATAGCTGCTCTTCTTTTTATGACCGAGCGCTCGGTCATGTGCCTGTGTGCTGTGCAGTGGAATCACTTTCAGTGTGCTTGTTCCGTCAATTCAACCGTTTTTTGCTCCTCTTTGCAGGGCATCTGTAAGTTATTGCTTTGCGGAGTTCGAGCCGTGCAGCTGACACGCAGGAGGTGTACGGGTGTAGTGCTGGTGTGCTGGTGTTGCTCGGTGGTTAAATATCTAGCAAGTATAGGGAAAGATTTTTGTAGCCTCCGTCTCGTGTTGTAGGGTTGTTTTTTTCCCCGGCACTCCCGTTCCCTTTTTTACCTCTCCAATTCCTCTTATTCCTGGGCGCACACAATTCGCGTTCGTGGAAGTGACAATGATTTCAATGTGTCCAGAGAGCTCAGGGCAAGAAGGTAAATAAACAACTTCGGGCTCTTTTCCGAGCACAATTACGCAATCCTTTTACGCCTGACCCGGTACACAGCGAGTGGGAAGCGAGTGAGAGAGAGAGGGAGTGGCGGAGTCGATGGTGACGAGCACTTGTGAGCGGAAAGTTTTGTGTAGCTTCAACTTCATACGGTGGGACCGTTTAGTGGAGGCAGCGTTTCCACGGTTTCCGCTGGGTTATGGCTGAGGCTGCGCCGCTCCTCCCCCACCGGTCGGTAAGCACAAAGGGATAGCACAACGCGGGGAATGTTTGAACGCTGGGAAGCGCAATGGCGAGGAAGAAATTATGAGAAATGAATGGGAAAAGCTCATTCTAGCGTGTACGCTATGGCAATGCAGTGCGAAATACAGGGCGAATGTGAAAGAATGAGAGGCAAACGCGACACTAGTGAAAAGGTAAACAAACTGAGGACCTCTTGGCTGGTTGGATTGAAAACATTAACTCAATATTTGCACACCTTTGGACATCAAACAAATAAGGTGAAGGAGCATGTTACTACCGAACTCTGGTGTAAATTAATTACAGCCAAGCGACTCCATTTGAGCCAGCTGTCATGTGGGAATGATAAAGAGAAGCTCAACAAAGGAGCAGGATGAGCAACAAAATGATGAGGAAAAAGCCTTCAGCACTGGTTCTGTTTCTATTTAAACTGTTTTTCAACATTGTGTAACAAAGATTTTATTTCCACCATTGGAAACACTCCACAACTCCACTCTGGCATTCTCACTCAGCCGGTAAAAATAGCATTGTTTTACTTGTGCCGTTAAAGAGCGCCGCTCAAAATCGCGCTCCATTCCTGATGCTACCGTGTCCCGGAAACGCAGCCAAAAACCTGTGCTGGCTACTGGCTGCTCCCAGAAGGAGCCCATCGGAATGAGCCGAATGTGGTGTGGGGCAGTGCTAAAAATTTGACATTCATATTTTAGCAAGATTTTAAAGTGCCCAATTTTACGAGCCCTCCCCCACCAAAGGACCACCGTCTGCACGCGCGCACCAAATTCGGCTGCGGGGAAAACATTGCTTATTCGTGGGGCAGAAGGGACGTTCTTGCGCTATTTGTGTTCTTGCGCCCTGCCCCATAGCAGCGCTAGAATTCGCGTTCGACGGCATTCGACTTTTAAACTGCTCCGGTGGTGGGTTTTGGTGTTTGGTGTTTGGTAGTAGTAGTGTTTTTTTGGACCATTTTTCTTTGGTATCCGTTGGCATGCCTTGCGATTTGACATTGCTGGCGCGCATGTTTGAAGAACGGAAAGCAACCCAAGGCATGGTTGGCGGTGCTGGCAGCCAGGGTTGTAAATTTTAATAACATGCCACGTGGCACGAGGTGTAGGATTTGTGTTGCCCCAGCTAATGCCGGGATCGTAAAACTGTCAGCACCTTTGATTCGTGTGCGTTAACATTTTGGCCGTGACGGAACCACCCCCGGCCCTTCCGTGCCTTCGTTACCTTTCCAGGCAAGGGAGTTGCAGAAATTAAGTTGATCCCAGTAGAAATGAAATTCATTTCCGCGCCCGGGCGCGATTGACGAGAGGAAGCTCGCTCAACCATGCGAGCGAGCGGGCACAGGAGTTGGGAGAGCCTGTTTCGGAACAGAAATTGAAATCTTTAGTAATGTAAATGTGATTAGCACGTCAATGAGCGGGTGAGTGTAAGTTCGCTGTGAGGTGACGGGTAGTAGTGTAGTCAGGGAACGTAGTATCGTACCAAGCAGCTAGATACGTCTTAAGTGTGCCTGCGGAGAAGATTTCCCGCTGCCTCGCAGGATGGGTCGCAGTGCCTTTAGCGAGAAGCCTTACGGGGGTCCTCTCAGCAGCACGGGGTAGTTAATTTTTAAATCCTAATTTTGATGATCCAATCACTTTTAATCATTGCCACTAGGAACGGTGTCAGGGCTCATAAACTGGTTCACACGGGCTTTTTGCGAGGGGCATAATTAATGAGAATTGATTGACTTGCCGCTGTGGACTCGATGGAGAAGCCTTCGCAGCATGGAGCATCGGCGGCGGCGGCATAATCGTCGGAAGCTCATTATTAGTCGTGCTTTCAGTCTCCGTGCATGGTCTATCGGAAGATATGAAGCAATCTTACCCTGCGTTGCTTTCTGCGGCGTCTACACCCATCGGCCGCGCCTGGTATGGAGGAGTTGTTAATTAAAACATTCACTCCGCTCCGGCGAAGGCCATAATCTTCGCAAGGTGAATGGAGGCCGTTTGATACTTTCAATAAATTGGAGTGGAGTGGAAATTTGCTTCGCCCCCGTTGTCGCTTCGAATGCTGGAAAAAGAACCCATCCACTCTCCCCGAAACCGAAGGTATATCAGGTAACCCTAATAAATACAGTGGTCTAGCATTCACGAGCCAAAAAGGGCAAAAGCTCGTCCCGGGGGTTAGGTGCTTCTCAAAAATAGCGCCCAGAGGTCAACGATGGGATGAAAGGTTCGGTCGTTTTTGGGAAGGGGGGCGAAAAGTTACAACCACTGCAATGGGGGCGGTAAATTCCGCAGTGGGAACAACAATTTATGAAAATCCCAAAACTCCGATATGGAATGTCCACTTTCTCTCCCTCTCTCTTGCTCTTTCATTCCCTATTTCTGTGCTGAAAGCGTGGAATAGAATCGAGTTGGTTCGGGCAGCACTAAAATGGAGCTCCATTTCATTCTTCTTCACCTCGAAGTCGTTGCTATCGGTGCGCGTTGGTAGGTGAGCGGGGGAATGGAACCGTCGACGTGACACACGCGGTAGCATCTTGTGCTTCAGCAGCCATTTAGCGGTGGCCGTTGACAACGATTGGGCGGCAATTGATGGCGGACTGGCTGGGCTAATGCGGTAAAAAATTGATTTACGCTTCGGTAGCGTTGCTGATGGAGAAAAATCTAATCAATTATCGCTCTGGCTGGCCTCTGGTTCTGGTTGGCCAGATTAGCTCCAAGAGCGAGGCCGATGGTTCACCCCGCTTCGTTCGAGTCGTTCAATACGTGTAGAGGACATATATCATCTTTTTTAGTGGTTAAACGGGATGGCGCGATGTTGGAGTAGGCAGTTTGAGTGAAACGATCTTAGACGTGGAGGCTTTTTTGGGGAGGTGGATGTATTGCGGGCAGTTGTTATGCGATCAGAAGTATGTCCATAAAGGGCGTTGAAAATATAAAGCTTTGTCTTTTCAAAAGATTTAACTCGTTTAACTTTTAAACTAATTGTTTTAATGTATTTATCTTGCTCTTCTCTCTTCCACAGGTAAGTCCACGTTTGTGCACTGCATAGGGACATCAATGGGCAACGGGTGGGAATGGAACTTGCCATTTAGAACGCATACACTGCGGTAAGTGTCCCTCGACCAGCGTTCAATTAACAGGCGAGCTGGTTTCGCGATTCAACACAGAAATTCAATTATGCAATCAACAGCAACAGCACCCGATGTCTGCAAAAAGGTTTCAGCGCGGTTGAGGTTAGGTTTGTTTTTTTTTTTTTTGCTGTGTGCTACACCGAAGTATTTAGTGCGCCAAACATGCAAAGAGCCTTCGACTCTACCGCTGCTACCTGGACAGTTGTGGGACAGAGCATTGAAATTGATCACCATTCCATGCTCCATGCTCGCTCTAGAGCTTGTCGTAGTTGTAAACTATCACGATGGCTCCGTTGCTTTTTTCGCCATTCTATCACTGTCCTATTATAAACTGCAACAGTGCTGTGTCCCCGGGTATGAAAGTGTGTTTAAGAGACACTTCAGCCGCGAATACACAGTGCTCGGTGGAAATGTTGGTTGCGCATATAAAAAAGGCTTTACCTGCAGCTGCATTCGGATAAACCCGACAAACTCCATTCCATTGCTGCTGAATGGAAGGTGTGTTCTTCCCGGGTTTGGGACGAAGGTTTATCATGCCCTATTAATCATCAACAGGAGCAGGCTCTTTTCGCTCGAGCCCGGGCATTGCTTTGGGTCTGCTCGATGGGCGGTGCTGTTGCTACTGCTGCTGCTGATGTGCAGCCGTGCGGATAGCTTCAATGTAAGACAGTGTGTTTTTGCAAAGCCACACAAAGACACGACCAAACTCAGTTAAGATTAGGCAGAACAAATCGAATGGAGGTTTGTTTGTTTTTTTTCTGTTATGGTGAGCGAGAATAGAACTGGAGTTGGTTATGTCATTTTTTATAGTTATTTATTTTACAAATTATCTATTGAAGAACAGCACCTGATTGCTTTACAAAACCAATTTTAGCATCAAATTCTTCTTAAACGTCTTAAACATACTACCGGCATGTTTTCTGTTTCTATTAAACATAAACTTACATAGACAAACAAACAAATTTGATGTTTCGATCGCTTTCCCTACGCTTTCCGGAATTGATTGTAATGCAAGTAATTATTCTACCCAAATCGATTCCATTAGCTGCGTACGTGTTACCTTGTCTTCTGTTTGCGTTTCTTCTTTTATTTGACGATCAAATATTACTCTCCTGCATTATTTACCAATCGAATCGGGAAGATGACATATATGGCTCATTTCACTTAATTGCTACGAGTTTGCCATTGCGGGCTGTTGGACTTACAGCGCGCGCTACAGTCCAAGGCAAAACAAGCAAAAGGGAAAGCTTGTTATTTGGAACGATTATTCAGACGACTAATAAAACCTATCACACTGATTGCGCCCGAGTGACGGTGGCGAGTTTTTGCAGCGATTTTTATATCTTTCTTGCTGCCGTGTTCCGGCTTGCCATGAATTGCTAGTGGACTATAGTTTTTCACTCGATTGAGTTCCATTAAACGGGGAGGTGAAGGGCGAAAAAACGTGTTTACGTGCAAAGGAACAAGTTTCAGTTAATGGAGGAAAACAAATACAAAGGATACAACCAGCAAACAACACATACACATACCCATTCGTTATGTGAGTGAGCGATAGTGGCGAAGGGTGGCCTGTGGACCGGGTGGAAGGCCTGTGGAAGGGGTGGAAGAAATTTCCCTACAATTGGTGCAACCTTTTTCCGCGCACGGGCAAAACTTCCTCGGCAGCGGATCGTATTTTTTTTGCACGGGGTCGCAGTTGTTGTCCTTGGAACACGTAGCACCACTAAACATTCACGACACTTGACCCACCAACTTTGACCAGCAAGGACGGGCCCGTTCTGCGGGGCGAGGTAGGGTTGGGGAGCGGATGCTGGGAACGGTTCGATGCTAGGAGCTGGCTAGTACAACGTTCACCTGACACCGGCAAAAACTGACGGTGGGGGGAGCACCCAAAGCGAACGCGCGAAGCACTTGAACCAACGTGTGTTGGTGTGTATCCATGTTCATAAATCCAAGCGCACGCACACAACTGTGGGAAGGGTTTTCCTATTTCACACACGCACACATGAGCGCTGAAGTAGTGTTACAGCAACACACACACACACACACACACACGTACAAAAACAGGGAGAAAATCCGAAAGATAACGACGCGGGATGGTACCAACCATGATGATAATGATGATGTCGAATGGCATTGGAAATGGCTCGCATTGGGCTGTTGCATGCAGTGAAACGGGGTAACGGGGAACGGCCCGAGCTTTGGTTGCCCATGGTAACGGAGCGTTCGGGGGCATTTCGGGGCCGGCTTCGGGGCCCGTTTTTTCATACTCGGCTGGAAGCTCGGTCGGTCGGTTGGTCGGTCGGTCGCGATCAATAACAGCACGGCTGAGTGCTTTTCCGTCCGTCTTCGGGGAGCTCCCGGAGCCGGTGGCACTCACTCGCACGGGGCAATCACACTGGAAGAGAGTTTCTGAAATGTCCGCGAGCGTGATACTAGGCCCGGTGCAGATCAGAGGCAGGTGGTGCGATACCGGAAAACGCGGCAAGAACTGGGCTCTTGAAAATGAGATGATCGGTACGGCGGTAGGCCTTTGCGAAACGGGACCAAGGACTCGGACCGAGCTTCCACCGAGCGTTTCAACTTTCCATTCCGGCGCGCAACCCGTCCCTCTGTGCCCTCGCTTACCGTTTCCGGTTGCTGAAGAGGGTGAAAATTAAGTCCGTCGATGGAGCGTATCGTAACAGCACGTGGCGTGGGAAGGATGGGGCGAAAGGACAGCAGAACCGACCGGTAGCCAATCTGCTGGAAGGATAAAGACTGGGATATTATAGCGGGAAAGCTTGTTAAACCGTGAAGGAAAAAAGGCTAATGCACACACACACACACACACATACATACACACGCAGCTATGCACACCCATGCATCCCGGACCGAGCCGAGACAAAAGCGACCAAAAGAAAAGGCAAATGGCAATTGTTTCAGTAAAGTTGATCCCAGCGAGCGAGCGAGCGAAATTCGGTGGTGTGCGTTGTGGGTGAAAAGCCTCCACCCACCCCGCTTTATCACATGGATTCGTGTGGATGGTCTTTTCCATCGTTTGCGGTGCCGGGATGAAGGAGGTACCATGATGATGGCGTGCCAGATGACGCACAGCCTTCACGACGGTTTGCGCTTGTTGGTCGGTGTCTGTTTTTCGTGGCGTCTCTTCTCTCGTTTCCCTCTCGTTGTGTGACAGCGAGGAAGTTTTTCTTGTGCTTATTTGATTTTGGTTTCTTGCTTGCTTGCGTCCACTCTCGTCGCTGTCCGCCTCCGTTGCCGTTCACCTCTAGTGTGCTACGCATTCAAGTAGATTCCCTGCTTCCGCTGTGAGGCGAGTGGTGGTAGTGTTCCACCGCGGTTTGCCTTCTCTTCGCACGTCAAAAGTTCTGTGCCCTGGCCCGGTCTGGCCTCAGGTCGGTTTAAAAGTTAGTTGCCAAAAGAGCCACTGCGTCGGTCCTGTGGGTGCTAGTAAAAGAAATGAACGGAAAAAGCCACCCGAGCTGTGTGGCGAATAATTACGACTAGATTTTGGAGTTTTTCCCATGAAAAGGGCAGAGTGTTGTACGTGCTGAACGGCCAGCCCACTGTTCCCGGCAAAAACTTTCCCGCTTCCCGGTTTGGAGCTCGTCGGAAAGAGCGTACGGAGAAATGATGGCGGTGTGGGATTTAATTCCCACCTCTTCCGACTCTTCCGACAAATTGGGCGTTCAACCTGGAGCCGTTTTCAGCCTTTCTGGGTTGAATATTGCTGCGCCCGCACACACACACACACAAATGGTGTAAGTCACACTGTACCCGGGAAATGCGTAACCAGGGCTTTATTTAAAATTTCCCCGAAAGAACAGACAAGAGCGGTCCTAATGTCACGCTCAGTGAGGCCTCAGAAGCCAGCGAGCATCTCGTTTAATTAGGCTGCCTAATCAAGGGACAAAACGGAACGAGGGCGTGTGGTTTTAATGCAATTTTCTGTAAATGGAGCTACTACTCGACCAGTTTGCGGTTGCTGAGCAGGTGATCTCGCTGTGTGTATGTGTGTGGGTCGGTTGATTTTGGCAACGTTATGAGTCGGGATTACATTTCGATTCGTTTGTGCCGTTGTCGCTGTATGTAAACGACACCATTCATCAGTTGGCGTGTGAAAACCCGAGCCAGCTCGAGTATCCAGGGGCGACATTCATACGCTGTGGTGTGTCAAACCCAGGCCCCAGTAAGTGTCATTCCTGCGGGAGTGTCTGGAGAAGAAGAAACAGCGAAAAAAACGTAAGAATGAACCGATGGAAAATACATTTTCTTTGCCCCCTTCCCAATGTGAGCTCTTCAATGTATGCTTTCCATGGACAGAAACGGCTCACTCACGGGAAGGGGGAGCTCAGCACTCAGCCACTCAGCTGCGCTGTGTTGGATGCTGGAACATGTAAAAAGCCATGTGCCCTTTTGCGCTTTGCTGGGCCAGAACGCTTGGAACGCTGCCCTTGGTGGTGCCACTCACTGCGCCTTCAGGGTGTGTGCGCGTGTGAGTTGCTGGAAAACACAATTTCCCCGCTTTTCCGCGCGCTGCGATGGTTCGTGCCCGAACCCGAACTGTCGAGCGCGTACGAACCCGCGGTCGGGCCCAGCGCTCGATCGTGTCCGGGCTGGATTGGTGCGAGCGCGTCACCTTCGCAGGCTCGCGCGGTGCAGTCAGTCGATTTTCGTCGGCCGAGCTGGGAACAGTGGCAGCCACCCTCCTTCGTGTAACAGGCCAGCGCGTGCGTGAGTGTATGTGTCTGACCACTGTAGCCAGGCCCCGTGTGGTGGATTGACTTCACCGCATCAACCGGACCGACGGGAAAAGCGTTGACCATTCATTCCCGGGGGATTTCCGCGGACGTAGCGGAGAGCGCGCGTGTGTGTGTGTATCTGTGCACCAGTGTGTGGGCTTTCTCCCCCCCCCCCCTCCCTCTGTTTTGTTGTTGAAAAGCTTGTTAACGCATCGGTTCAAAATCAGGGGATGCTGTTTCCTGGTAATTGGATGCAAAGAGTTGGTGCGAGACGCTTCCTAGGCCATGGATGTCATGTGATGTGAGGGTGATGACGCTCGTGATCGTGGAATTGGATTTCATTCGCCCGTGCACTGATCGAACCCAGAAACTATCCGTGTGATTGAATTCAGACACATAGAGAGATTGAGAGAGAGAGAGAGAGAGACAGACAGAGAGAAGCGGATGCAATACAGTGTGCAGCCTACCTGCACAGCGGTGTAACGTCATGGAAAGTTAATCAAAATGGTGAATACACAGTGATGAAGGATGTTGGTGGAATGAGCACGCGCGCATCTACTGCCTGAGAGAGTGCGTTTGTACTTGTGCGCGTGTGTGAGTGAGTGTGTGTGTGTGTGTGTGCGATCCAGAACGCTCCCATGGGGGACGACCGAGGCTGTGTAACGCAAAAAGGATTGTGTGCATCGAGCCTCTCTAATGCAGACGATGATGATGGCAACGATGCTTCGAATCGGGCACATCGAATGGTCGATGCATCGGATGTGGTGAAATCTAGCCCGAGCATCAGCACCGTTCGTACGAGAAGGAAGGCTACAGAGACAAAGATAGAGAGAGAGAGAAAGCAAGAGATCGAGAGGGTTGTAACGAAAAGGGATGTAAGCGCTTTTAGGTGGAAAGTGCAAACGGGGAGGGCAGTAGCAAACCGTGTGCGTATTACATATTTGCCCTCGCTTCAGCCATTGGACCATTGCAAAAAGAGAGTGTTGGCAAAGAAATGGTTCGGAAACAGAAGAAAAAAGAAAAAAAAAACAAAAGAAAAGCCAGTTGATAATAGGAAGGACAGAAAAAATGCAAACGTAATTAAAAGAGCTGGCAGCTTTTGAAGTCTTTCTCTAAATTTCCGCCCCAATTGGCCACGCTTTTGTTGTTAACATTGGCTTCCTCTACCTTCGTATGTGTGTGTGTGAGTGGGCGGTTGGATTTTGGACATTTTTGCTGTAATATTAAATAAACGAAGCACAAAATTAACTTTTGCATTCCTAGCGCCCGAACCGGTGGCTTTCACTTTTAGGGGTTTTGTAAAAAAAGAAACGTCCCTTTTTTTCACCGGGATGTGTTGGAGGTGTCAGTGCTCCTTTTCCTTCCTCGCTCCCAAAATACACGACCACGATGAGTAGACAAATTGTAGGGTAGAGAGTAAAAAAAAGGTCCAAAAGTACCTTTACACTCGTTCAACACGTAGCAACAGCGCGGCTCTCGCCAGACACAGCAGTTTAGGAGTCATAAAAAACGAACTCTTCACTTCCCCCACTAGCAGCCCTGCTTAAGCACGGTTGCGTGCATGCTCGGTGCGTGTTTGCGGGATGCGCACTCACCCACTACGCGCCCCAAAACGGAAGTGTTCTGGCACGCAAACCCCTTCACCCGTACGGTACCGAAAATTGGTCCCCGTGCGGGGTAATGAACTTAGTAGGGTGCACAAGCACACACATATAGTGGGACCGCTATTAACTTCTTGTTGTAGGGCTAGGACCACACCACGCTGTCGTATCGGTAGTTGCGAAGCGCAACAAGCGCCATCCATTAGTGCCTCGATAACCTTTCCGAGCGCAAAGGCAGCAGCAGCCCAAAATACACACATCCCGCCGTCCCGGGAAAATGGCGCAGCAAAGTGACCGAATATAGCTCATTACTGCATCCATAATGAAGTTCGACCCCTGTCATCCACTCCCCAGTCCCGTCTGAGCTCACGTGATTCAACCAGCCGTCGAGCGGTCCGTGGGGGGTCATAATTTGTCTCCCCCCCGTTTTTTCCCATTTCCCAACCGTCGATTCTTCAGCGCTAAGCCTTTCATCGCTTCCGTGCATCCTCCAGTTTGCGTTAGATGTCTTTCGGGGGGGAGTGGAAGAGGGGTAGGATGGATCGTTCCCCTTGCTCCACCCAGCCGGGAGTTATTTTTCTCACTTCGATCAGCGGGCGATAGAAACATGTTTGTGTTTATCGAAGTGTGTATTAAGTAAACACCGGTGGGACCCCAGTGGTATGAGTTTCGTCGGGCGGCCCCGCCATCTCCAGCGCAATGGAGTTGTCTGTGGACGCTGTGTGTGTGTGTGTGTTGGTTGGTTACGCCATCCGAACCGGTTCTGCTTATGAACTCGCGCCGTCGCTACTCCACTTGGCACACACTTTATGAGGCAAAAAACGATCGAAAAACGCTACGGAAGATAAAAAAATGAATCACCGAATGCGTTTCGCTGGCAGTGCTGAACGATTGTGGCCCGATCATTGGGGTAGCGGGTTGCTGCTGTTGCTGGCTGGCTGGTCGTACGACGGGATAAAAGCGGCAAGCGAATGCTGCCACCGTTACCGGGAAGATTACCATTAATCTTCATCGCAAGATGAATCGCTTTTCATTCGCAATTGATTGCCATCGAAGATCGCAATGGAGGGCAGGCGGAAAGGGGGCGAGGGGGCAATGTAATGTGTAGAAAAGCAAAGCATACAGCCGCGAGCAATTGATTTAGCTTCTCGTGCCGTCGCTGGTGAGTGAGCATTGGAATGCAAATACTGTCGCCGTCAGTCGAGAAAGAGTGTTCGAGAAGAAAACGGATTGCCTTTGTACGTACGGCGCTGGGGACGAGTGAAAAACCTTGAAGCCTTTGCGGCCTGCAGCCCCCCCCACAAGACTCAATACACTAAATGTGCAGCCACAAACACATCCATCATTTAGCGGGGGAGGCATGGGCGCATTAACACACTCGCGCGCATAGCCCCCAAAAAGCCAACGCCGCTAAACTCATGCATCAAATATTCATGGCATCTCATTAATTACGATGCCAGCGAAGCGGTTCTTGCTCTTCCGGGCGCACCCCCGGTTCATTGGCAGCTTCCGGTGGACTGTTTGTGTGTGTGTGTAGGCGTCCTCGGAGTGTTGCTTGCCGAGGGGTACCTCCAGCGGTGGAGTATGAATAAATGATTGCCACTTTATTGAAGGTGGCTGCATATTTGCATTCCGGCCACGCACACACCGACCGAACCGGTTTGATTATTAGGAAAACAATTTCAATAACGGAAGGGCGAGCTGGGCGATCATGAAACGAAACTTATTGAACGATTTTTCCACCCCCTTTGCATGATTGAACTTTTCCCAACAACAGCCGCCCGCAGCCCTCGCAGGGTGAAGTATCGTATTAAGGGTGCATTAGGGCGAATTACACCATTACGGGCAGACGGCGGGGACCTCGAGATGAATATCTTTAATTGAATTTGTATGAGTTTGTGCTTGGATTGCAGGGCTAGGAGAAGCAGAGCGCCATTGGCAGTAAAACTGCCCTTGGCAGCAACGCAAGATACTGGCGAATGCGAAGCGTTCCAATAATTTTTCATACGTCCCGTGGCGGCCCGTCGAGGAATCGAAACGAGGATACAGATTGTTTCGTTATTGGGTTCAGCTTCCGTAAGCTTTATTGTCTCTCAGCGGAACAGGGCAGCGGGGGGCATGCTTTCGCTCTTGAAGATGGGCAGCAGGATAGCAGGATCGATAGCGTGTGCCACACTCCGTTCATCACGCCGCCGCTCCAGTGAAGGCGCCAGCGGACAGGCAGCAGTATATAACCATCTCGAGTGCACACGTTCCGGTTGCGGACGTCAATGATAAAGAATGTTCTTGTTCGCGATCCGATAAGAGCTGCCGAACTGGGAGAACTAGAGGCAGCAGAACCTCCTGGAACCTGGCAGTGGAAAGTATCGTGCTGTCCATTTCCCTTCGCTAGCATCACGCCACGGACGTCTTTGCCCTCGTCGGCAGGTCCAATGAAAGCGAACGATCGGTGCGAATTTGCGGAGCAAAATCGAGTCGTCGGCAAAAGAAACGTTAATAAGTTTGGAAGGAATGATTAGTTCGCCACCGCCCTCCGTTTTTCCTTTCTGCCGGGTTGTGGTGCTGTCTTTGAGTGTGGGCCTTTGCTGGAAATGCTGATTACTCATACCATCCCCCCCCATAATGGACAGGGGTAACGATTGGCCGGCATAGCGAACGAAGCACATAATAAAAGAGCGCGGCCCCCTTGCAAGCAATCGAGGCGGCTCAGGCGATGGACGCTTTGATGGCCACCATTTTGCCATTCTCGAGTGAAATCTTCTTGTTTTTTATGTGAGTCTATGTGTGTGTTTGTGTATGATTGTGTTGCAATGTGTTTTTTCCTGCTTCTTCTTCTTACTTTGGCCACAGCCTGCGTGAGTCTGCGTGAAAGTAGCTCCCGGGCAAACGGTTAGTTTTGGTTCGGTTTCTCCGCTGTGGAGAGCTCGTTAAATTGCCCCCAGAGAATGATCGAGAAGTGCATAACAATTCTCGAGAACGCGCTGGGGAGAAAGTTTTGTTCCACCTCGTCATTGAAACTTTCTCGGTGCTTTCTCGGTGAACAAAACTTGAGCGCTGCTTAAGTGTTTCTAGTTTTGTTGGATGGTTTTTTTTTCTGGAGAAGGCAAAAAAAGGAACTCCCTTTCCGTGGAAGCTGGTAAGATGCAAATCCCATCGCCATCTTTATGGTGAAAGCATAAAATATTGAAGGCACACCTCGGGCACACGCCTAATGTCATCATTCGAGTGGCAAACGAAATGTGCCATCTATTTAGCATTCGCACGTCTCGCAAATTCGCTCGAAACATGACCATCATCATAACTTCATCAAAAGGGAAGCCAAAGGCCTTTCATGTTTATACGCAATTTTACACGTTTCATTTAGCAACAGGGGAAAAGGTTTGAGCGTGGCTTATTATCCTCTCTCTCTTCCCTCTCCGAGATTAGAGATCCTTTGTGGCGTTTAATCAATTTTTGACAACAACAAAACAGGAAACTTTTCCACCCCATGTCAGCATTTTTTCTCTCATCCTGGTCATCCTCGCCCAACTTCAGCAGCCTTTCGCCGGCATCGACCTGAACTGGGTGAAAGTTCGGGTGTTCCGCCTACCCTTGCTGTGCACCTTCCCGGTGGAGAAAACAGTGTGTGTGTCTGTGAGTGTGCGGGAGAGAGAGAGAGAGAGAGAGAGAAATAAAGAAAGAAAATGAGAAATTATATCACCCAAAGACCGGGAACGAGTTGAAAGTAATGGTCCATTCCGGAAAGGTCACACAGCGTGATATCGGGTTGTATTGAGGGAGGAATGGGTGGAGAAAGGGGAGAAAGTTTGCAACAGTTTTCCTCCTGCCCCGCGCGGAATTGGAACGAATTAGGCAGATTTAGACGCCGGAGTAGATTTGAGGCTTTGAGACGGTGGTGGCACAAAACTTTTGCCTTCCGAGAGTGCTGCTAGCGCTTTTGGGCCTCGTAAATCATCATCATCATCATCGGTCAAGGGGAAGGGGATAAGAGAGAGAGAGAGTGGAACCGGTGTAGTTGTTTGCTAGGTCGTAAGCAGGGCGTGTGGTGCCCAAACAGCGCGTCGACTTTTCCCCACACAAAAATGGACACATTTATCTGAGGCGAGTGTTTGGATGGGACGTGTTTTATCGGGTGGCGCAGTGACAGAAATAAAAACATACACATTTGCATAAACGCTCCAACTCCAACGGGGACGGGGGACGAGAAAAAGGGGGTGAAATTTAGCATACAAAAGCGTGAAGCGTTCGATCAATTTATACGAGATAAATCGTGCGAGCTTTACGACCCGGAATTTTAGATTTATTGCATAATCCCGCCACGGTGGAAGGTCAGATTGCGATAAACCGGTGTAAACGTGAAGCATTTAATCAGAGAGATAGAGAGAGAGAGAGAGAAGGAGAAAAAAAGGGAAAACACTTTGCACAGAATCAATCAATGTTGTGTACTTAATACCCAGCTCCCGCCACGCAAGGTTTGAGGCAATTTTCCCAATTAGCTACACCTACCCGGGCCAGGCTACGGGAGCTGTCCGTGCGTTGTGCGTTTGCTAGTAAAGAGTCTCGTGCCACTTACACTTGCCACTTGAGGCACGATGCGCCGCTACGACAGTGGGCAATTTCATACGCCCCGAGCTTCGTCACCTTCAACCGTCAACCGTCTGAAGAGATCCGGGCCTTTGAGGGTTTGACTGGAAGGAAGCAACAAAAAAAAAAGAAAAAAATGGAACGGAAGCAAACGAAAAAATCGCACCCAAGAAAAGGGATGTTAATAGCGGCGTCGAGAGTGAATATTTGAATGGGCATGCTCTCCCGGCAATGGCGAGCAGCTTCGGCATCAGCAAATGGAGAAAAATAGCTTGCAAAATAAGCTGCCGTCGGCCGGTTCCGCTGCTCGGGTGCGGAGTAGCGCAGTGACGTCCTTTTACAACGCCCCCGTCTCCCCATCAAACCGTTCCCGGTGTCCCGGTGGATAAACTCTTGAGTTTTCAAAGCCCGGCACGGCATTATTGCTGTCACCGTGAGGGCAATGGAGGGAGCAATGGACGGAGAAGGTGAACAAGTGCCCCAGCAATACTCACACAAACAAAGTCCTTCAAGCGTTGGCCGTCGTGAGTTGAGGGGAAATAATTTGCCGCATCATCAATTCGTGTGTGTGTGTGTCGCTGGGGCAGGGAAGGGCAGAGGAGGAAGCAAGGTGAGAGGAAATCAACGGGAGAGATGGAATGCTTTCGGTAGACGCCAGTTTCTTCTTCTAATAGACATTCTGAACCATTTTGAGCTTCTATGGCGGATGGCACAAAAATAAAAAGAGGAAAATCTGTGATCGCAAATAGCGTCACCAAGCTGTAAAGAGTGTAAAGTCTTTGATGGAAAAAGAGATAGAGTCAGAGAGAGCGAGAGCGAGAGAGAGAGAGGCACACACAAAGGGAGCGAGGGAATATATTTCCCCGATGGATAAAGGATAGATTTAGGGAAGCAGATAATCGATAAATTTGAATACGTCCGTTTGAATTCGTCCGGGGGTTTTTTGATGATTGGATTGATTTTCTCTGAATAATCGCATCGATGGAAATGGCATTTGGGGTGGGCCCGGCCCGGGCAAGAAAACGCATTTGTGTCGCAGATAATTTAAAGGTACACAACACGTAGAAATTATGTCAAGGATACGGGGCAACAAACGAATGGTTTGAGTGGCTGAGCCGAACCGGATCGGGTTGCAGCTGTCCTTGGTCCTTTTGGTACACGTGTGTATACACACACACAGGTTGGGAGATATTTTTAATGGGTGGAATGGAATGGAATATAGAACATCGAGCATTGGTATCGATTGCCGAACAACAGCGATCGGAACCAAATCCATCGCTGTTCCGGTCTGGCGGGGTCTGGCTTGAGCGGTGTTATAGGAAGATATTTATAAACTTTTCGCGCGGCTCAAAATTAAAACCAGACCCAGATTTGCTGGGTTTGTATTGGTGTGTGCGGGCGCTGTGATCTTGCGAAACATTATGCACTTGAAGCTGTCTGTTTTTCGACGGCGGAGAAGATGGAATGTCGGCGCAATGGAATGGAATTTTGAGATCGAAGATTCCATTGGAGGTCCAAAGATCTTCGCACAACCTCTCGGTCAATGTCTCGGTGTAATTATGATCTTGGAGATTGAAAATATCAGCACGGTTCTTTTGCTTGCAGAGTGTCATCAACTCTTACGCCTAGAGGGTTTCGTACGTAATAAGGTTGACGCTTAAATGTTCTTAGCCTTAAATGAAGTCGCAGATATAACAAAAAGACATCAATTGCGTAGACTAAATCCTGAAATGTGGACCTAATACCGTTTAATTTTGCTCCAAATCCAACAAGGTAGAAAATATTGTAATCTTCATTTGAATCTTGTTCTTTTCCCCGTTTTCTCAATGCTCCAATCAATCGGGCAAATGGGATGGAAAATGAGTAGTTCAATTTGTTTCTGCTTCCAACAGCAACATTTCATTGCACGTCGGAGCAGAACCACACCGTGACAGTGTTTTTGATTGCAAATTGAATCCAACACACACACACACACACACACACACACACACACACACACACACACCACCCAATGATTGAATAAAATGAAGCGAATGTTTTGTGGAGCGTAACCCCAACGAACAGTCAAATTGACCAACGTTCTGGCCCAAACTGGCATTGGTGAGGTGGCAACCAAACCTGATAATTCGGTGCTGTGGTTCACTTCTCCCCTCCTTACGCCACGGTCGGTGGCGATTCGCAACAAATTAATATTAAACGTGCTATGATCATGATTTTAAATAATTTATTCATTGCAATACGTTGCGAATGGGATGATAGGGGGGGGGGGGGGGGGGGATTTTCGGCATCCCCGTGTCCAAAATGTGGCGTGGGGCAATCGGGTCGGTCGGGTCTGGCGCTAATGAAATTCGGTCAGAACACTTACCATGCTGCGGCAAGGGCTAAATGTTTTGCTGCGGAGGTCGGTCTTTTTCCGGCGAATGTTGCGGGACGGATGTGTGGATGAGCACACAGCTTTGCACATTTCCTCGCCACTTCAGTGCTCCACTGCACTTGTACAAATTATATGCAGATAATAGATATTAATTAACGCTATGGTATGGATAAAAGCGCATCGTATCATCGCACTCAAATTGGGTTCAAAAGGTTGGTGGCGGGTGAGCTATGGATGCACTTTTTGTGGATGCAAACAGGAAACCCCCGAATGCGAAATGGTTGCACTGAAATTGAAGCCATTAAAAACTTCGCAAACTCTCAAACTGTACCATGCACAGCAAGAGCAAATGGCAACTCATTAGCTTGCTGAATCCATGCACAATGTGTTGCATTACATTTGCAAAGCCAAGCTTCCCTCTTAGCCCGCACACGAAAGCAAGATTGCAGACGTTAAATTGAAACGATGCGTTCACACGTAACGCAACCGATGTCGATGAAACACAACGAAACGTACCCGTGTCACACCGGCATACCCCAAATGACCCCGCAATCCTCGCCTCATAATGCCGAAAGCCGAGCTGAAGATGAGCTTCCTGTGGGAGGATGGTTGAGCCGCGCACCGTACGGTTTGAAGCATCGGGCACAAGAAGATGTGGGCTGAAAACAACAGTTTCCATTTCCCGGAGCGCTCCGGAACCCGGATGTGACCGGCTTCCGTTTGCAGATTCATCGAAACGATACGAATACGAGCTCGGTGTGTGTGTGTGTGTGTTTTTTTGCTGCTCGTGTGGAGTCTGAGCAACGAGCCGGGCCGTACCGAGCACTTGATCGTCACGGACGAACCGGGCAGCCATGGCATGGCACTCATCATGGCCGTGTCTGTTTTGAGTTTCTCCGTCTGGGGTTGATTTTTTGCTGTTAATGTGCACGTGAACCGGGTGGGGATTTTTTTGTCCGCCGTTGGTGCGCTATGAATCACGTGGCTTTCTGCTGGTAGAGTTTGAATGATGTAATCCCGGTTAACACACACACACACACACACACACACTCCCGCTGATGGACACAGACAGAGGATGAAATGCTTCAATGCTGAGTGTTCCAGTTGGTAGGTTCACTTTGAGCCTCCTTCCCCTTCCCCTTCGTGGGTAACGAGAATTTCTTCGAGCGGAAAATAGTTTCCCGCCATGCTATTGGGGCAACTCCACACACACACACACACACACAAAGCCCTCGTTGATTGCTCCAAAATCAGTGAAGGTGAAGGATGGAAAATAATTACTCGAAGAACTCGGGGCATTAGTTTGGGACAGAGTGGGCCGGGCCAAATCGGACGGATAAGGTCAGGGAGCTGGAGCCAGTCAGAAAACAATCCCGTTTCGGAGTGACAAAGGGAAAAAAAGTTTGAAATAGAGTCATGGCGCACAGGAACGAACGAACCAAGTAGCAATTATTGGCAAGTGATTGTGATCGCTTTCAATTGTTCGTGAAACCTACTCATTAGGCAATGCCTCTCGAACGCCATTCGCTGGAAGAACGGAGAAAATGTAGGTCCCCAACTCGTTGACCGTTTGCGCTGGCCCCAGTGTCAATAATGTATAAGTAACAATCCGCGAAATTTTAAGTACCACCTAAAGCAGCAAGTTCCATTGCTCATTGCCTTGCTTTTGTCGAATTAATAATTAAGGAGGTCATTTCGGTCTGTCATCGTTGGACGGAGCAACTTTTAATGCTTTCCCGACCAACCCCGGACCAGGTTGATTTCTTACTTTCTTACGCTAATGGATAGCCACTCCTAAATCGCGACAAGCTGAAACCGATTTCCACGAACATCACCTTGCTCGATCCGCTACCGAGGCCCGCTGCTTGGTAATGGCGTTCGGCCGTAGGTCACACAGCTGCCCTGCTCCAGACTTCCGGAGGGCATTAAAAACCCGGCAGAAGGTGGGTTCCCCGTACCGGCGAGGGTCACTGGGGGTGACGCCACCCATTAAATCCAAAAGGTTAACGAAGGGCGACCTGAAAGATCGCACAGACGGGTCGGGCACGCCTCGGGACGGGCGCGAAAGTGTTGTTGACCTTGCGAAGCGATTTTCGAGCTGGAAAGCGAGTTTGTGTGTGTGTGTGGGGGAGAGAGACAGAGCAAAACGAGCTAGAAGGAAGCGTTTGCGCGCGTGCGTTCCTTCCCGTTTTCGGCCGAGTAAATAAGGCTGAAGCAGAGAGGGCGAAGATGGGAAGAGATGATGGTCAGGTGAGAAGGGTTGAAGGGAATAGTCACTTGAAACGGACCCTGGGTCAAAAAAGCGTGTCCAAGGTGAGCAAGGATACGCGACCAGTGAGAGAGCGAAGGTAATTTATCAAATGGGAAATTCGTCTCCCCATTCGTCATGGTGGCCGTCTGTAAGGGGGAATGGGTAGGAAACACAAACACACACAAACACAGAGGAACACACTACACATAAACAATCGTTCGCGAATGGTTTGCACCTGATTGCCCTTCCGCTTCCTCTTATCAGCGAGTTCCAGCAGTAGCCGTTCCGCGCGTTTGCGAGCTTTGAACGGATTTGTTTTCCTTCGGGCTTTTGTTTGGAGTGTTTTTCTTACCCTGAAGTGTGGGGTTTCGGGAGGGGGAGGGGGGGCGGGAAAATCTATTTGGCACCGGGACACTTGAATATTCATACATTGGAACACCGCGGATCGCGACGACAGTGCCGAAAGCTCTTTGCACGTGATGTAAAGGTACATTTGCATCTAATCAATGTGTGGCACTGTGTGGCACTGGTGTGTGTGTGTGTGTGCGTCACCGTCTGGCGATGAGAATAGAATACAATCCTAGGGGGGTTTTGTCAGTGCTTTTTTGCTGTGCTCTTTTCTATAGCGAGCACATATTTTACCGATTTTCCAATCGTCGGAAAACGATCAACGGCCGTTGTGAAGCGTGCGCGAGAAAGATTAAAAGCGAGATAGGATAATTGAATCTCGTTCTGCGCACTCCCGCCTCGGTGCGAACATTTAATAAGCGACTCCACGCAATCGTTCGCCGGGATCGGAATATCGGTTGTTGCCTCCTTTCCGCCCTCCCGCACCCCACTTTCCCATGGGCCTTCCTGCGGGTGGCTTTTCTCGTTTTCGAAGAGCAGCGAGATGCTTTGTACGGTGCCCGAAGACAAGTATTGATTTCTTGCCAGACTGGTTGTGCCATCTTTACATTTCCCGCCCCTCGTGTCCCTCTTGCTCAACCACCGTTTTACGACCATCGGTGTCATGTTACGCGACCACCAGCTCGGATGTAATGTGTGGCGTCTGCCGCTGATAGATGTTGCTGATTGAAGAGTGAGTCGGCTTTTAGCGGCGGTACGGTTTCATGTCTACCTGCCAATGGCCCAGGCTTTTAGTCGATGGTATCGGTGTAACCAGGGTGTAACCTCCCACCTCCATTCCAGCTGCCGCGACGCATTCCGGCGGCCCTTATGGTCGGAAAATCGATGGCCACCCTCATCATCCGGTGTGCACTTTTCGGCTTGGGAGATCTATAAAATACAACTACACACATTTCACCACCACGTACCGACTCTGCCGCGCACCCTTGTGTGTGTGTGTGTGTGCTGAATCGTGCGTGAAATTTGGTATGTTTTTCATGACCCACCGTTGCCTAGCCACCCTCCGGGCTCCGACACCCCGCCGGGCTGACGTGCTACTGATCCTTTGGGCTGATTTGGGCCGGGCCAAACTGGGCGAGCAGTTATCCTTTTTAGCTCATTTTACGATCAACCATCGACTGCTCGTTTCCCATCCCCTGTTTTTTTTGGGTTGCGGGTGGATACGCATGTTCTGGTAAAACGTGTGTCTATGGGATTGTGTGTTCGAGTAGTCGATTTGCTCGATTCCCTCCTGGGTGCCTTTCCGGTGAGTACGTGAGCGGTTGAAGCTCGGATTGCTGGAGTAGATACAGACACACAAAAAAACACACACCACGGCCAACGTGGTATAGATCAAACGTACCGACTTTAGTGCGGGTTTGGTGAAGCATGTAACGCAAAAGGTTTAGGCCGAGATTTATGGATCTTTTGACTCAGGGCCATCGGGAAAATATTGTACCGGATAATGTTTTCTTGCACGCCGAAGACATGAGCCTACATGCCAGAAGCTGCAAAGATGCTTATGGTATTTAATTAAATAAAGGAAAACAACACAGCACAAATACGATGCTTCGTTCGATTATGTTTGATAATTCTCGGGGAAAATGATTAAAGTCATTACCGGAGGGGGCTACGGTTGTTTAAGCTCGTTTAGAACGCTACGTTGCAGTTGAGGAGCGCGAAGGTATTTGCTGAATCCTCTTTCAGCCGGCTGGCCGGCCGGAATGTCCCGGAACGGGAGCTACTGATCGATGGACAAACCTTGTTTTAATAACGATTGTGTCGTAAATTTTCCTTAATTACTAATAGCCGGTCGGAAAAGGTTATTGGGCGGCGGCGGGTTGTGCCATAAAGCACAATATCGGGGTGGGCGATGTATTCTCTTTCTTTCCCGAGGTATATCATGTTTAGAGAGCCTGTCCGGAGAGTTTTGTGAAGGTCACAATGGTCGAAAGCGCAATGAAACGTATAGGAGTAGAGCAGGAACCTTGTTTTCTCGCGTTCTCATTCGTATTGTAGCTGCAGTGTTGTAGAATGTCTTTGAATTTGTTTTGCTCACGATCGAAAAACAACAAAGATAATTACATTCGCTAAATGAGATAAACAATATGCACGCCGCAGACACAATACATTATTGGAAGTAAAGTTTTGCTTTGATTCTGGCAAAGCTGTAAAGCGCTGCCAAACATGAAACCATTCTCAGGAATGCACATCAAACGGGGCCCGAGTTTCTGCATGCATGTAAATATTTGAAAAATACAACAAAAAGAAGCCGTGGAAAACAACCGCTTCCCTCATTCCGCTTCGTCATGTGGGGTGGTTGTGTGTTTTGCTATTATAGATTCCGCTTCCCGTTTGGTGAGTTTGGGCGGCAGTAAGAAGAGCGAACAGCCATCCCGTATCCGCAAACGAAAACAACAGCACGAGCCAAAACATGATTGAAATTTCTCATTTGAGTAACGCGCAGCTAGACGTTTGGCGATGGGTTTGAGCAGATCCAGCCGGTTTCACCAAACGCGGTGGTGCACACGATCCAATCACGCCCGAAAGCAAAACACTGAGCTACGCACACACATACAGACACACACGCACACACATTGGAGAGGGAAAACAAATTTCTTTGTTGCGGTACGTTGGCGATTTGTTAGTTTTTTTTGGGTATTGACCAGTGGAGGAATCAATCTAACGCTTCTAACGCAGGTTCAAGCTCTTCGTTGAGTTCTGGACGGGTGAACTTCAATCATTCGAAGATTCGAGCATCGGAGTAATGTTTTTTAGTACTAATTTTAGACTCGTTAAGGTTATGTTTTCTTTTTTATACGACGTCTCTTTCTCTCTTGCTCTCTCTCTATGTGAATCTGGACATCGTTGTTTCTCTCTTGCTCTTTGAATGCGTTGCAAAAACAGTACAACGGAATGGACAAGTGATTCGTTGTGATTGGGTGCAGCTTCCCAAGAATGAAAATCCAATTTGCAGTGTGTGTGTAATGTAACAGTTTCTAATTTACAGGTGGCATTCCAGTATTCCAGTGACCGGCGAGTCGAGTGAACAGTGATTGATAGTTGTGTTGTGCAGATAGCCTAACATTCAGGCGCAGTCGAGCAGTGCTCCCACTGACCGACGTATGAACTAGCAGACTTGACCGATGGTGTCGTTTGCCAAGCAACAAGTATCGCTGCAGTTCCAGTTTCGCTTCTAACCAACCTTCCAAGCGTGTGTGTATGTGATTATGATGGCTGCCACAAGAATCCCAGCGGCATACGACGTGTGCTAGTATTGGCTGTGTGCTAATAGCGAGATCCGTGTGTGCGTGTGTGCGGTTTCATCGCATCGCAGGATCATGATCTGAGACCAGGCTTGCCCCGGGGTCTACTAGTTGTGCATTCTACCTGTGCACGTTCCTTGTGCATACTTCCGTGTGCGTGCGTACGTGCGCGCGTGTGTGTGAGAGTGTCCGTGGGGGCCTGCCTCCCACCCGCTTCGGAGAGGCCCGTGCGTCAGTGTGCGGTGGGCGTTTTGTAGCAGCCAAAATTTCCCAAAACAGCTAGTTGAATGAGTAACAGTGCGATGGTGGCCGTGGCGATCTGCTGTATACTGGTGCTGCTAGCCGTGTTCATCGTGCTGATCATAGTGGTCGGTTCGACGATGGGCGAACCGAAGTGAGATAAGCTCCAACTGGGGCCAGGACACTTCGCCGATGGATAGCCAAGGCCCCCCGGCTGTTAGAATTTGGACGGATTTTGTTCCACCGGTGCTGCCGCTACCGCCGCCGACGCCAATGGCTGCGGTGGCGCGGATAGCGGCCGCGACGAGCGTGCTCACCATCACCACCAACACCACCACCGTCAGCACCAACCCCACCAGTCTCGTGTCCTGCGCGCGCGGCGCGTCGCTCGTGGCCAGTAGCCGTAGTGAGCGTGTATAATGGAGCGTGTGTCCAGCTACCACTACCAACCGACCGTTACCACCACCACCACCATCACCACTACCCGTACCATCAGCTGCTGCGTTGCGCCATCGCGACGGTAGAACCAATGGCGTAACGGGCGAAATGTGGTAGAAGCGCGAGTGTGAGTCCACCACCACCACCACCACCATCACCATTACCATCGAAACGGACCTCAAAACCACCCGAATGAGCGAGCGAACGTACGAACCAACCAGGCACCGGGCGAGGCAGAACGACCATTAGCGAGAGAGAAAAGCAAACCGATTGCAAACAAAAAACCTTCCTCCAAAAACCCTCCCAAAAAAGGCAGTGTTAGGGGAAGCTACCGGATTAACACTGATGTCCCGGGCGGGCGTCAGCGAAGAGCGTTTTGTTTTATGCGGCACAGCCTAGCCCCGAATCAGCTTCGAATAGTAACTCACCTTCTCGGCCAACTCGGTCTCCACTACTACTTGGGCGCTCGGTTTTCCCAAACACGTCAAATTTTCACACTTAAAATGTCCTCTTCTTGAATTTACGCGAAAAACGCTTTCCATTCTGTCTGTCTACACAAAACGATTCGTACCCTTTAGTAGTCAATCAATCAATCCCCATCGTACGCTTGTTGCACCTGATTCGCACCGCCTCTCGATAACAGGAAGAAGAAGTAGACGAAGAAGAAGAAGAAGAAGAGGACGAAAACAACAACTACTACGGGCACACACTTGTTCATACTGCGTCAAAAACACACGTCAAAGCACAGCACACGACACTCACGAGCAATGGAATAAAATCTTACACACCAATTCTACACAGCCGTCTTAGCGGGGGCACAAAAACAAAAAAAAAAAAAAAACAAACGAAACAAACAAACAAAAAAAGAAACCAAACAAAACAAAGCAAAGGCTAGTTTTAGAAGCAAAGCGAGCAAGCTGCATAAATATCTTTTAAAGTGAAAGAAAAAGGGCGCGGCAAAACAAAGGAAAAACCGTGAGAATAGAAGTAAAACGTACACACTCAAACAAAACACACACCGATACACACACACACACACACACACACACACACACACACACACACACACACACATACAAGGTCACACAAAACACATCTATCTAGTACAGAAAAAACAACACTCTTAATGCTACTTAAACTTAAACTTCTAAACTACTAAAAGAGACTTAGCGATACTTAGTTGCATGATTCGGGCACGCTGTAAGAGTGCGATAGAGCGAATGTGTATGTGTGTATGTGTGTGAAAGAGGGAAGGCTAATCACAAACAAGAACGAGAAAATAGAACAAAAGAATTGAACAGAAGAACAAAAAAAAAAGTATTCAAAAGCTGAATAAATGGTTGAGTGTATAAATCGAAAAATCAGCAACACACATATACTTAGAGTTTTAAGTAGAGCCATCCGGTAGCTTCCAAACAAGTAATATAAAGAGGGAGAGAGAGAGAGAGAGAGAGAGAGAGAGAGAGAGAGAGAGAGAGAGAGAGAAAATAAAGAACGAGGCACGAGCCAGTAAAGATGTATGGAATTCGAAAACAAAGGAAGGAAAATTATACCAAAAACAACAAAAAAATCGAACGATCACGAACGAAACATAACAATTTGCCGTGAACGAACAGGGCAAGGGGGTTGGTTGCGAGCTCGCTCACCGCACTGCAGTTTGTCTCTTGGCGGTGATTTTAGTTCAGCAACAAACAAGGACGCTCCCCGGCAGGAACGTTGAAGCGCGTGCAAGCAGTGACGCACTCTAGTGAACACATATCGTTTATAGCAGCATCTCGTACTAAGGTCGGCAGAGTATAACGCAGTGTTAAGAGCAAAACCCCGCAAAAAAAACCTGTCCCATATAAACTTACTTAAGTGTGAACGTGAAGAAAAAGCCGACCAAACAACACCTTCCGGCAACACAGGGCACCTCCAACTGTACCGCGGAGCTCTCGGGAAGGGGATCGGTTCACGTTCAGCTCTCAACTGCTCTATCCCGATATTCCGTTCGTGCATTGACAGTTGACGGTCGGAATATACACATAAAACAAAAAAGAAACGGTTTTGCTTCTAGCCCTCCCCCTTCCCCCCCCCCCCCCCCCTTTTGTGTTTGACCGTTGTGTAGGGTTGCTGCAGGTTCCGTTCCGTTGTGTCCGGCATGTAGGCTAGGGTGTTTGTTAAAGTTTGTGGTTTTGATATAAAAGAAAATGAGTAATCCTACGGGCCAATCGTAGGACGCCCTTGTATCACCCACCCAATGGCAAAGAAATAAAGGACACACATACACACACACGCGTGCACACATACACACTCACACACACCTTGACAGCAGGTTTACTTTTTCCCCTTTCAACACTAACTCTTACCAGCATGTCAAAATGGGAGAGCAGGGCGAGAGTGTGTGTGCCAAAACAGAAAGAAAAGTGTGCGAACGTGTGCGTTTGTGTGTATGTGTGTGTGTGTGTGTATGCGTATGTGCAGTGAGGGGTTGATAAATCACTATAGTCGTGGGTAGTGATAGTGTTAGCTGTAGTAGTATTATCCATTACTTCCATGTTGTTGTTGGCCAGTTTACCGTTGTTTAATGTGCGCAACAGAATGTAGTTAACAGAACAGCCTTGTTTACCATCGTAACGCATCGAATGCTAACATTTTGAGAATGGTTGAGAAGGAGAGACAGAGAGAAAGAGAGAGCGAGGAAGAGAAAGTGAAACTGGAAGCTGGAGGAAGGTAGAGCAAGAGACTAATAAGCAAAGCAAATTGTGGACATGAAACATGAAGCCGTTTAAATGCTTTCGAAGCAGCTTTCGGAATGCGTCGGAAATCTGTAACGCACAACTGTACGAATGAAATAACACAATATACATGTACGGAACACAAAAGTATAAACCAAACCCGAACCAGTATATGGACAAGCATATGGACATGAAAATAAACTGAAAACAACCTGAGACAATAATCTGTTTCGAGCAGGAAATCAACCAAAAACACACACACACAAATCCCATCGAAAGTGAAATATACTGTTGTTATCAAAAAAGAAAGCAAGCACATTCGGATTTCAAAAGGATTTGGAAGTGACCGTTTTGTCACGTCACAGAACACATTCACACTCACACGCACACACCCCAAACAGACACGATCCTCCCCTCGACACGATCATCCAGCCGACTCGTTGTTGTGTCGTCGTGTGTGGTTTTTTGTTGGGTGAATTAAATAAAGCTGCTCAAAGCTCACCTTGTGGGAGCTCTCGCGTTGGCGTTGCCACGGCGCATTAATTATCAATCAAAGCAGTAGCAAAAGCAGGAAGCACCGATCGGGTTGTCGTCTGGCCTTGGCTAAAATTAACCTGTCCTTGTTGGTGGTGGGCTGGGGCAGCAAAGTTCCGCACGCTCACCCATTTCAAGAGCTTCTTTTATTCGGGTCAAGTGGCACGAAAGGATGCGCTCTCATTTTCATTCCCTCCGAATGGTTGGAGCACCACGATTTAGATTCAGTTGACCCGGTTCCCCCCGGGCCAGCCGATTACAGCGCGCGGGCTGACAGCTTCTTGGAAGTGGGAAGCGAAAAGAATTGAAAACTCCTGACCGCTGTGTAATTAGATCAACGTGAGGTTGTCAATTACGGCGGCGGTTGGTTGCGGGCGTGCGCGAAGATGGGACAGACGAGACGAGGTTTTGTTTTATTGTGAGCTTGCTTCCAGGAAGAACAGAGCGTAACAATGCACTGAACGAGCAGACCAGAAGACTTGCTTTCCAGGAATCTTGAGCACAGGAAGAGCTATATAAACTATGGCTGATCTTTGGTGAGACTTTGGCCAACGGCAATGTGTTGTTGCATGTGTTGTGCTTGAAGGATTAGATGTGTTCTATTCCTCAGCGTTGGTGCTTTACCAACTTGTTTATATTGGTCGATAAAGAACACTCATTAAATGTGCCCTTCAGACTTGCTTTACTAGACACAGCATCGCTATTATCGTTGTATAATTTGACCATTAACCAACCTTCCTTTAAAAAACGTTCTGGATTGATCCATCGTTGCTGTATGCGTCTCGGCTTTTAAGCAAAACATCCTTAATTGAAACTCGAGATGAACTATTCCCCATTCATGCGAATTTAACAACTGCCACACCCCATTTCCATGGGCGCCGTTGCTTTCATTTCCGTTTTTTCATCCACTCAGAGGACCGAGAAAACCGAGAAACTTTCTTCCCGCTGACTTGAATGCAGCGGCAGTGTAACGGAATGCCCGTGAAAGTTCGATCAAATTAAAAACCACCATTGATTGACGGGGAAAAGGGAAGACATGCTAGAGAGCATGGAAAGAAAACGTTACCCACAGGAGGCGATGGGAAAATGGCGTGCTAGCGCGATGCTGATAAAGTCGTGCTCGCGCTGCAACGAATCCGGGTGCACGCTTGCTACGCCTTTGCACTGGCGAATCTAGGTGAAGGATGCTGGATGCCGTATTAATGACGTCTTCGCTCATCGTGTTCACCCGCACCGGCACCGTCGATAGTGTGGCCCAGTTCGATGTCCACTCGATGTCTACTTCGCTGCCGCGCCCGCATCGAGACAATGGCGCGCTGCAATGGAGATGTAACGCCTTTCCCTCAGCACTTTCAAGTTCAACTTGGCCGGCCGCTGTACTTCCCCGTTCGCGAGGGGGGCTTTCGCTTAAGCGTGCTTAACAGAATCCACTTCTCGTTGGGCGCTCGCTGTTATTGTTGTCGCCTGGTTCTTCCCGGGTACGATCACGCGCATTTGCGCCTGTTTGGCAGGGGTGTTTTTGTGTTTGCGCTTTGTCCTTCGCCGGGCGCTTCTGCACGGCCGTCATCCAGCGTCTATTGTTTCGCGCTTCTCTTTTCACTGCCTTTGAATGCGCAAAGAAGCGCTTAAAGTTTTGCACCAACCGATAGCTGGCCCACATAAAGCCCACGCAAAAGGATGTTTATTTCTTCTCGCCCTTCCGTTATCTTATTAGATCGCTGGGCGAGGGGCGGGAAAGCGGGGACAGAATTGAAGAGCCCGGAATTGAAGTGAATGTTCTGGGGGAACGGTTGGGAAGGAAGGCAGACGCTTCCGGTGCATGGTCGTTGCGCTTTTGTTGCAACCACTTCAGCTGTCAAACGGGCATCCCGAGGCCGAGCGCGTACGGGAAAGGATGGTTGCGCGATGCTTCGACGGTGTTGTGCTGGCTTCCAATGGTGGTGCGCTGCACGGTTTTGATGTGCTCAAGGTTAGCGCAGGCAAAAGAAGACAACGTCCCTGGGAGCCTACTGCACTTTTTACGGTCGAGTGAAGCGGCACAATGTGTAATTACGTGCATCTGTACTGGAGTGCACGGAGCTGTATTTAATCATATGCAACGGTGGCTTGCAAAGTGTTGTTCGAGGGCTTGGGCGGATGTGTGTGTGTGTGTGTGGGAGTGTTCATTTTTATCACCCGTTGTGGAAAGCACATCCAAGCGAAACCATTGCCATATGAACAAGGGGGAAAAATTTGAGGCTATTCAGAACGAAAGAACTCTTCAGCTGTCACATCTTTGAATGTATCGAGATAGAAGCATGGCGTTCGCACACTTCCTTAATGGAACTAGAACGATGTTAACAAAAAACTGAGAAATGAATGCCGCCTATTTCGGATGCTTGTGCATCACATTGCTGCTAATTATAGTGAGAGGATTTTTAATGTCTACGAATTGGCAACCAAGATCATATTACGCTAATTGCGTGAAATGGTCCATTAGAGAGGCAATTACTTTGTGCGCTTTCGATACACGTTTTCCACATGGTTCGCCGATAGGTATTGAACTACAACACACAGCCAATGTATAGAGCAGACAAAAGCAATGTAATGAATGTGTGTGTGCTTTGTTTTATTCGACAAGTTTATCTCAACCGTTACATGCAACCGTGTGTTGTGTGCGGCTTTCCGGTTGTGCGATAGCGTGATCAGCTTCGATGACACGAACAAAACACAGGAAACGGCAACAACCATACCATACCACACAGAACATGAAATACCAGTTGCAAAACGGAACAAAACAGAGAGTGAAGCCGAAGTGAAATGCTCCATTATCGCAAACAATTACCGAACAGAGGATGCAATAGAATGTAAAGCATGTTGCATGCCGTATATTTACACTGATTAAAATCCACAATAGCGAAGCATAAATCAGGCAAACGGATGGGCAGAAAGGGGGAGGAAATAGTTACAAATGTGTATTGGAACAGGTGAATGTTTTTAAATGGATAAACAGTTGCATGTATCATTGTCTCAAGGATTTAGTACCGATCGAACTCAATGTTTTTATCCCACTCTCCTACCCCCTTTTAACAGTGTGCAAAGCGCTTCTATCACATAGATAGAGCCTGGGTGGGGGGAAGCGGACAAAACATGGCACCCGAGCAATCAAGGCAAAAAAACAGAAAATAAATTATATAAAAAAGAAACTTTTCCCTTCACCGCGAATGCGTAGCCAATACCAGCAAACCCCAGTCTGTGTAAGTAGTGTAAGTTATATTATACCTGTTTGCTCAACCCAGCACACGTACACACAAACACCCATACACACACACACACCGTTAAAAAAACACTCATTCACACTAAGAGACTAAACCGCTGCGAGGGAAGGCGGGGTGCGTTTCGACGACGATGGACGCTCGACATGAGTGTGCGGACAATGGAAACGCGCGTTACCCAGAGATCGGGAGTGAAAATCGGAAGAAAACAGAGGCAAACAGATGAAAATCCCTGTCCCGGTCTCGGGGGTTTAGTAACGAACGGAATGAAGGTATGGAGAGCGAGAAGAAAACACACAAACATATAGGGTGGGAGGGTGATGCTCGATGCGTTCCGATTGGTGCAAATGAAGATTAATAAAAGAAAAGTTAAACAGTACTCGTTAAATGATCGTTGTTGTTTTTTTCTCTGTGCTACATGATGAACTTTGCATTTGCTGGATGCCGGAACCGATTTCCAATTGTCTAAACTATCAGGCGTTTCATGACACGGTAAGAATGAACGAGGGTGCCTGGAATGATGAGGGGTGCCCGGGTTTGGAATGTGATTGGCCCTTGATTGCTAGACGCTTGACCATAATTTTGGAGATGGCTGAGGGATGTTTCAAAAATAGCTCTTTAATAAATATACACCCCAAAGAACCGTGTACCCAGTATGACGTAGTCCTTTTTGCCGCTGGTGTCTGTGTATGTGTTTGTTTGTTTTTTTCGGTTCGCTATATTTGGCACGGTAAATAAATGAGCCGGGCTGTTCAAAACTGACAGTATTATTAGGGAACAGATCGGCTCGGCAAAAGTGAAGAGTCATCCAAACCGTACCGTGCACCCATAAGAAATGGTGGGCAAGAGAGAAACAATAGCAAAAATAGATGACTCGACAAAACTGCAGCCGACGGCCCCCCAGGGGGGGCTTGGGTAAGGGGTCACACTTTCCGGAGCTAATTTGTAGGCTTTTATGTCTCCTGACAAAACCCCATTTTTGTTGCCAGTGGTGGTGATAATACAACACAATTCGGTGCGTTGTTGCTGTGGTGTCCAATGACACTGTCACATGCTTTTCGCTTAACTGAGCAAATGTTGATTGATTGTAGTATCGCCACAATGTTGTGGCTGTATGGGAGCTGGAGAGCTGATGTTTCATCGTAAGGATGTATGTTTCATCATAAACTATGAAATAAATCATTGCACATGAGTGTTTTGATATGAATGAATTTGAATATAAAAATTACCGATCGATATTGAATACTTGATTGTTATATAAATGATGTTTCCAGTCGTCACGACACGGCAACTATTGTATGATAAAATATAAAATAAAGCACATACCGATTTGGAGAAGTTTCTATTTTATGATTTAAACTGTTTCAGAGAGCTGAAATGTAAGGATAATTGAAATCCTGACTGCAATATTCAAGATGTCAGCCATAATAGAGTTATTAGCATTTAATACAGCCTAAGTTCTAGCAATATAAAGTATGCTACTGTGCTAAACAAAACGCACAAGCGCAAAAGGAATTTCTTTTCGGAACTCTACCGTCGGTGGATTAGCGTTGCGTATTATATGGGTCACTCCGATGTTAAGCACACTCTCTTAAAGAAACCCAACCAACGTTGCAAGCTTATACAATGCTTGAAACGCTTCCCGGTAGCATTGCAGCCACGCTTCCGTACAAAAGCTTCTGCCGTCGACAGTTGGGAACACGAGAAGGGACAGCAGCAGCAAGACGACGATCTGTGGCCGTTGTGATTCTTCCTCCATTTTGTTCGGTTGAGATTTATTTCCCTATTCAGAACGGATTGTGGGTCCTCCCCGTGGTGAGGAGAAACAAAACGATGTGCAAAGATCTGCGAGCATTTAATGAGCACTTATCTGCGATGAAAATAATTCTGCGGCCCGTGAACCACTGGGCGTCTCCATGGCGAGCAGCAACGCGTGAAGCGTGTCTCAATTTTCCCTAGGAGTCTCCATTTGTCAATGTGTTTGTATGTGAGTGTGTGCGCATACTGACAAGCACCATGGACAAAAACCATGGCGGGAGGACACTGATACACACAGCATGCTCACGGTGCTGTTTTTGCTGCTGTTGTTATTGTTGTTTTATTCCCGAGAACTAGGCTAATACCGTGGGTTGAGCTTTTAATGCTTTCACCAAATAGCTCCGATTCCGGGGGCGCTATATTTAAAAACCCGCACCTCATGTCCGCCTCTGCTGCCGTATTTTTTCTCGTGTTTTTCGGGGGGGGGGGGGGGTGGATTTGATGGTTCGTTTCGTGCGTTTGGGTGTGGCACTTGCGAGCGATAATCATGGTCGACGAGGACGGAGGAGCATGGGCGATGTTTCAGTGGCGGCGCGAACACACAGCACAAACAAATGCACTTGGCAGTGGATGATTTTGGTGTTTGCCCGGGTTTTGTGTGTGAGCGTGTGCTTTTTTTTGTTCTACTCGCCAAGGGCTCGGGTTGGGCGGTGAGCTTATCGCTGTGTGACGTAGTTGAGTTGATGAGCGAGAAGCTACTCATGTACGGATGGGCAACCATAATGGAGTAGGATTACGTTTGCTCGACGCTAATCGTTGATAAGGAAGCCCAAAAGACAAGCAAAGTATGGCAGGAGGGGGGCGGGGGAGATAAAATCCCAGATTATGGAGAGCCGGCGTTTCGCCGGCGTTCTTTGTTAGCTTTAAGAGATGATTATTATTTTCTGTTTGCTCAACTTTGTAAGCAAGCAAGAGTTTGTTTAATATTTGCTGCGAGCATGCAGGCGGCCCGGAAAACATTGCCTTTTAGAACGGCCGCACGACAAAAATAGGACATCTTATTTATGGGCTCCGGTGGTTACTATCTCGATTCACACATCATTTAAATAGCAATATTACACACCCCAATTCAGTGTCCTTTAGCAAAATAACCTTTTTAAAGTGATTCTAATAGATTCGCACCGCAAAAAAAGAACTAGATAAAATGTACTAAAATAAAGGGTTCTAGACAGTGATGGCTACTTATTACACAATCCCAACCAAGCCAATGCGGAAGCCCCTTTTAGCGTTGACCCCTTTGGCTCCATTAACCATTCACACACCGTGACGACATGGTGCCACATTTTTTGTTTTGTTATTTGCTGCAAGCACAGTGCAAAAACGAAAGAAAAGGCAGAGGGACGAAGTGAATCATTTATTACCGCACGACGATCCCATCGTCAATGAAAAGGGGCCCTTCGTGAAGTACGGTATCATGATGAGCACGATGATGGCGATGGCCGATGATGATGGTGTGGTAGAAGCGCTGAGCGGTGTCGCAGCCCTGGTGCGCTTTCATCATGGCAGGGCAAATCTAATTTTAAACTTTGTCTCCCCGATTTCGATTCCGAAAGGACACTGTGGCATCGCTCTCTTTAACGAGCAGACAGGAAGCTGTAGAAAGGCTTTCTGTGATGGTGGAGGTGGTTTTTTATTCTTCATTTTGAGGGTGAATCTTCTGGCGGCTTCGAGCTGGGCCGCTTTATTGGCTCTCTACCGTTTAAACGATCCTTGGGCGGTTTTGGTTTATAAAACCGGTGACCGAGCGCTGTGATGGTTGAAATGGTGCTTTAAATAAAAACATCGACGCAAACCAATTCAAAACACACACACGTACGGGGGGGAAAACAGCTATACTATCATGCACACTGTTGTTATGTTTTCCTAGGATCGAGACGTCTGGCGTGTGTTTCTGGGAGCGATGGAACGATTAAATGCATGTTTTGTTCAGACGAATGAGCAATTGCGAGGGGGGCCAGCGGTGTGTAAGAATTCACAGGCTACAGGCTGCAGCATCACAAAGCTGTCACATTCAAGGATAGTTGTGTGAAATTTATCGTAAAATTATTCATGATAGCAACGGGCAGCTGTGAAGCCAGTTGTCCATTCCCACTTCCTGCCCACGAGGGAGGGAAAGCTGTCATAAACGCAGACAGTTGTGAGCTTTTTACTGGGCACTTGCTGTGCTCTCGCCTGCCCGAAGGAGGCTACTGTATGTGTCGTGTATGTTGCTGATGGTTGCTATTGGAAAATATTGCCGGAGCGTGGCCTCGCTAGTCAGTTAGCGTGTGCGAGAAAACAATTGGATCGTACGGCGTACGGCACTTGCTACGGTATCTTCCGAGTAATGGAAAAGAAAGATGTTTGTTTCGTGTTTTTCCCCAACGCACAATCAACGACAATTAAGAAGCGAAATTAACTGCACAGTGTTCAAAACAGTTTGCAAATGATTTTCTACAAGATATCATTGAAAATGTCACTTCCTTGAATCTCTTTAATCTTGCATCAAACAAGTGAAACCGCACAATATCCAGCCAGTTTGTACAGGCAGCTATTTGCAGCGGTGGCAGTATTTGCGTTCCCTGGGCACACGATGTCGCACGGCAAACGAGGAAACTGTTGTGCTTCCTGTGAGCGCCTGTGATTCTTCGCGCCCAGAGAAATCCATCAAAAATTATGTTTGACAAACAACAAATATTTATCTTCAGCGGGGAATATCGAGCATTGATCCTGTGCCGTTGGTTCTTTCCGTCCGGATATTCCGGCTCATACACTTGCGGGATCAGCCTGCGTAGCGAAGCGAGGTACGATGGGACGCAATTAGACGATCGAAACGTACCTGTGCGACGAGATCTTCTATTTCATTGTGTTACAGGTTGGAGAATGTGTTCCGGTAAAAACACACACACTTATACATACACACGTCTTCAGCGGCAAGTCTCCACAGGTTTCGTTCCGACTCGGTTGACACTAGATGGACGGTTGGATGGATGGATGCTTCATTACCGTTTCATTGCGAGAGCGAGAGACCCACTTTTGAGGCGGGTTCCTGCAACACGGTTCCTGCTGATGGGACATTCTTCCCGGGAAGCACAAGGCAACGAGGTGCATGCTGTAGGAGTTTGAGCGATGGTTTAATTTCCTTTCCTTTATTTGCGGATGAGCGGTGTAACGAGTGAGTTGGTATGGCAAAGTGGAATGGAGGCTGAAAACGAGGCTGAAAGAAATAGAATGGAAACTCAGAAGTAACATTTCTCTGCCACTGTCAGATGAGTTAAAGTGATGGAAGGTTATGGCAGATTGTAGGTATAGAATTTGTGGACCCTTTTTCTGTTCCAGCTTTTAAAGCAAATGGTTGAATCTAGGCAAGAGAAAGCCCAGTTCATGAGAAGAATAATGAAAATTTTGAATGCATTCATCCAGTAAATGGTAAACGAAATTAATAATTGATTTACTGTGAGTTGCATAGATCAAAGAATTCGTGTATGAAACATACATTAATCTTGGAAAAGTTGCTTTTTTATTAATTTTAAAAGAGTTGTTTTAGTTTAGTTCATTTAGCTTGAATTAAACGTTTGGTAGTTACATTAACGTGTCAAAGCACGCTTTTAACACACCATATGCATGAAACGCTGGACAAATGCCACCTCACTCATGCCGTAAAAATGCCTTTTGAAGCAGAAGGCTCTTACTGGAAAATCACAAACTGCTCGGAAAAATAAAACTCAGGCTTACAAAATGAAAACTGTACTGAAAGGCTATAGAATTTGCCCCGATTTGCTTTACAGTCCGCTTCGCAGCCATACCAAGCCAACCGAGAAGCAGCAGCCCGAACGAAAATGAAACTCTGGTCATCAGCGAACGAAATGAAGCAATCCATTCAATCAACATTCAATCAGCTTCATTCATCAGGTTTCCCGAGCGTGTCGAGTGTCCTCGAGCACTGTTACAGCCATCCGCGCTCGTCCCTCGGTCGCAAGCATCGAAGCCAAAGTGAAGCCAAAGTCTCATCGCCACCGACGTGCAAAAGGATGTACCGGCTTATCAGTAACGCAGCGCTGTGTCAATGAAAATCATCGAACTGCAGTTCCTCTTCCCACGCGATGCGCAACGTGCATGTGTGTGTGAGTGTGTAAAGAAATCCGTACCCAGCTTACCTAAACGGGATGAAAATATTGGCCCATTTGATGCGCACAGGGCAGGGCCTGGAAGCGCACGGCAACAGTGTATCGTGGTGCGGTGTGATTGGATTTTCGCTCGGTGGGACGGGCCACGGGTTTTGAAGTACGTCGATGCTCATGCACTTGTCGTCTGTCCGCTGGGAGATGAATCGATATCGCATCTTCTGTTACATGTGGCCGGGGAGGGGTAGGGACCAGGTGGGGTGGACCCATGTGTCGATCGTGTTCGACTCGAGCAGCTGTTGAAGTGTAAATCGATTCGGCACTGCCTGTCGGACGCCCTCGGACAGGGCGATGAGGCGAGTATGGGACGCATTGGAAAGTCTTTCAGAGTATCTTTGTGTGTGTGTGTGTGTGTGTGTGTGTGTGTCGGATTGGGTGCCATCTTGATATGTGGGCACAGGAACGTTTGGTTAAAATTTCATCCCGGCCCCGGCGTGAAGCATGAAGAGGGCTGGCGTGGTCTATGAAGAGTCCTACAATAACTCAACTTTAGTCACAGGGTTTCGGGAAGTGATCTCGAGCAGCCCGATGTACACCCATGCCCAACACAAAACGCAGTCCGTAACCCACGTCAACGCTTCTAATCACAATCAATTCCATTTCCATCGCCTTTTTCCTGTTTTTCGCTTCCGTTGGTGTAGCTTTCCCCGCCTGCGATTCGGGTTTGACGGATAAGGGTTTTTACTTTGCCGCGTGCTGGTATCTTGCCTATCTCGGCAGATGTCCTTTTCGGACGGCCAACTGGGAGTGGGAGTGTGTCCCGGTTTCAGCTCACGTTCGCTGTTTGTCACAGGGAGCAATCTAGCTGGGACCCGAGGGGAGGAGGGACCCCAAACCCACATCCTTAAATCGCCCTGAACCGAAGATACTGATAACGTACCGAACCGATGACGTAAAACTGGGGCCTCCCAAGCAAAAAAAAGGTACAAAAAGGTGCAGGAGCAAAAAAGTAGAACACAACAAGATTAAGTATCGGGAAAAGATGTGCCAGCTTGGGTACCTTTTTTACCCCGGCCACCTTTCCTTGTCCCTTTTGCCGTGTATTGTGTTGTTTTTGTAGCGCAACCCGGTGAAAGGTAAGGTACGGAAGATTAGAAATTTTTAATCGAACCGAGATTAACTTTCCTCCAAACAACAATCAATCGATCTTGATCGTATCGCGCCGGGCCCCGGGGTGAGTGTGTAATTTCAGACAGGGTTTCTTCCTTCGCTTGTTGCAATACCACCGTGCGGTGTTGGGTTTGGCATAAAAAACGGTACCGTTTTTCCCTCGAGCTTAGAGAGGAAGAAGGCGGTGTCGGTGCAGGAAACGGTGGTGCGTAACAGTAATTTATTATCGTTCGGAACGGGGAGTTTTCGGCTCGGGTCAGGCTGCCGAGGATGGACCTTGGACAATGGAAACGGATTTCAATTTTACCGCAAATTTCCACACCTGTATTAATTTGGTCCTGCGGTGGGTCGCTGTTTGTGCAAGCAGTAGGAAGAGCCATTTTTATTAATGAAGTTTTTTCTGTTTATTTCTTCTATTTTCAGGTAAGTTCAAAACATCGCCCTACTAGCCAAAGAATGAAGGGAAGCTTTCTAGGATTGCGGCGTGATGTAGAAGAGACTGCGCTACACAACTGTATGTGTGTTTAGATTTGATAAGTAATTCATCTCACGTTTGAAACTGTTTGAAAGAATTGGCAAAAAAGCACCAAAACACTCGTATGACAGGGGCAGGGAGACCCCACCAAAGATTCCACTCCAGGGGACATTGAACAATCGTTGGTTCGATTGGTTTTGCGCAAACGTTGAGGTCGGCCACGAGATCACGGGAAAACGAGCTCGGTTAGGATGTTGTATTTTATGTTCCTATTTTTGTTTTGTTCAATCGCCTTTCTGCCCACCGGGTAGTGTGTGCGTGTGTGTGTGTGGGATATTTTTCGGTACTTCCCCACACTCCTTTAACCTACATCCTCAAGCACACGCACAATCTCCGTTTTTATGTAGTCACAAAAGCGTTGCGTACACATGTTAGGGTATTTGTTTTCCCTCATTTTTTGCAATTCATTGAGCTTTCGCAATGGGAGCAAAAACAAGAGCCACAAACCCGTGGTCTGTTGGGTTTGGAGCTTTTTAGCGAATGGCGGATCGCTGCGACCGCCACGCCACCACGTGTGGTAAGAAATTTGTTTATTGAAATATTTTACGATCCCCGGTGTGGTGGTTTACCTCGCCCAAGTATGCTTCCGCCGCAAAACGGGAGGCACGATTGTTGTAGTGAATGTTTTTTTTTGTGTGTGTTTCTGGAACAATCACGCATCCCGGTACACACACACACACACACACACACACGTGCCGGTTTCCCGGTCTAGTGCGTAGGTTTGGTTACCCCGCGGTAAGGGCAAATGTTTCCGAATGCTTTTTGACGGATGTTGTCTGCTGGATGATGGACAAGGGAGTACAAGGAAGGAATGGAAATATTTCAGTAGGTTAGCTCGAGTCAAATAGTTGCTATTTTTATTCACTTTTATGCGATGATATGGAAAGCATTCTGCTCCGATTCAGTGCTTGAAATAACGTAAGGCAGAGGAAAACGATGTCACTAGTTGGTTGTATGGTTTTGCGTTTCAATGAGCTACATAAAACGTTGTAGTATGGAAAAAGTACTCAACAACTCCATGGATATGTGATGATGTTTAAATTGCAATAAGGTTATCCTATCTAGCATTACAATAATTTTCATCGTCGGCCCAATTTTTTAACGCTTACATGCACTAACATTGTATCTATAACCATCAAACAACACTCGCCAACAAGGTGCAAAAAGTAACAACAAAGTCTTGTAGAACAATATGGCCCTGACCTTATGAAGTTCGCAATGTTCCCCTGCGAATCATCAACCCTCTTGATGGTTCAGGAAACCGGATCGTGTAGCTGCCAGTTTCGATTGATTAGCATCAATTATTCACTAGCACTTCGGCTTCTGGTGACGGTCAGCACTGACCGGTATTAACATTTTGCAAACACACACACACACACACACACACACACACACACACACACACACACACACACACACACACAGGCACACTGTTACACAAACGAGCTATAGCTGACATTTGAGCTTACTGTTGAACGACAAACGCTGTTCAGTCCATAAAACAGAAGGTGACAACGAACTGGCCAAGATCCTTAATTTGACCCAATTTCGAACTGTATCAGCTTGAAATGTACCCGTTGGCTCGTGCCGTCCTACTTACAGCCACTATTTCCAGTACACACACACATACACAGTGGGGAAGGGTATATGTTGATTGAATTTAAATTATTCAGACGGTTTCGGTACGATGGCACTGTATCGCTTGCGGATTTCATTAGCTGAAGGTATTGAAGTTTTCAGGAATTGTGGCTGTGATTTTGCCAATGCTTAGGGTCTCTTAACTAGAAAGCAATAGCGGCAAAAAGGGAAAGAGAGATTGAAGTGGGACGTGTCGATGAGCTGCCTCATTACTTAAAGTGTAGCCGCATTGGGGGGTTTAGGTTCGATTTTAATTTGATTTAGATGAGAAATTAAATGGAATGGAAATGAATGGACGAATGTGTCACTTTGATTTAGGTGGAGAAATTGTAAGAACAGCTTTTAATGATAATATTCATGACAGCATAGTGGTGTGTAGTGCAATAATTAAAAAGCTTTCCTTTCAGAACAGTGAACTTGTTGTGAAAGTATAGCTGGATGACATTTTGATTGGGATGTTGAATTTCGTTCTTCCGCGAATAGAAGCAAGCGTGATGTGATGTTGTGTAAAATTTAGTTTGAAATTTGCCTCAAAAAAGGCAATCAACTTGTTTCAATGTTCGACTATCCAATCAGTGTGCCCCCCGCAAAAACCAATCACCCCACCGTCAAACCGACAATCACGCAAAACATGCGCGGAAAAGAGTTATGAGCTTTTACTGTTGTTGCGCCCTGCTGTGGAAGGGACTTTTGCGCTGCTTTCTTTTGCTGCTGCCCCCTCGCTTGGTTGGGCGTGAACATGCAACAGCAAAGGAAGCTTTTTTCGCAATCTGGTATTAGAGGCTAGTAAATAAATAAATCCAGCTCTTTGGCACAAACAAGGTTATTGTTTTATTTTGCGCGTGAATTGTGAAAGATTGCCTCACCAATCATTCTCCCGCACGGCTGGTTTGAGCGGATTGCGGCGCTTTGCGCGATATTAGACATTCAAATATCGCCCTGTTGACGTGTAACCGTGTCCCTTTGGAAAAGGTGGAAGGGAATAGATAGCACGCGGGAAACAAAAAAAAAAAAACATCCAACCCGTTTCAAGCTCCATGCCCGCCGTCAACGTCAACTGTTTGCAGCCGCCGCTTCCGCCAGTTTGACCGGATTTCCGACACGGCTCGGGAAGGCAATTTAGTATATGTTGATGTGTGTATGTGTGTGTTTGTGCGTATATGCGTAGCTTCATCGTGCACGGGCGTACCCGCTCTTTCGATGGCACGTGAGTGTGTTACCTAATTTGAATATAAATAACATCCGATTCCACACGCAAAATGTTGCACGCCGGGTGACAATGGGGGGTACGGTGCGGAAGCATGCGGTGAAGAAATATTGTCACTGAATAATCATCACGGTCCTCCCTATACCCACGCATTCACACACACACGCTCAGAAGCACCACTTGCCAATTGGGGTTGGGAGAGATGAAAAACTGTCAACGCGACCCCGGAGGCCAAACGGAAGCGCAATTTAAGTTCCATCATAAACTGTTCCGGTACACGGATTGAACGGGGTCTGGGAAGTGGCGCATGGGATGGAGAGGAGGCGAGCTGAGTGCCAAGTGTTTCAAACTTTCGCACTTTTGAAAGCACAGCGAAAGGATCTTAATCACTGGTTGGCGGTCTTGTTAGGTGTATATGAACGGGGGAAATTCTAGTGACATGCTTCCAACTTTATCCGTTTTTGTAAGTTTCGTGAAGGAACTATTGACAGTATGTAATGAAATATCGAGCTTCTGTGTCATTGGGATGTTTCTAGAGAGTTGAGCTCGTTCACTGGATTTAATGCTGGTTTGAGTCCGACTTTATCGACCAAAATAGGGAGGAACGAATTCATTAACTCACATCAGAGCTCTCGCATAAGCCTGCTCGGTCAATGAAGACCTGTGAAGGGCCAGCGGCAGGATTTATTTTTCGATGCGTTGCTGTATATCCCGCTTCGCTTCGGGACAACTTTTGTTTTCCACACCGTGTGCACGCGCTGACGCTGTGTGTGAATTATGATAAACACTTGGCAATCGCGGGCGAACATTTCGGATTACGTGCCGGATTAAGTGATTTACGGGGCTGGTTTGACACGGCCGACTTACCAGGTTTCGCTCCAGGTTCTCTCTCTATGTGTGTTTGTGCCCTAGCCCTACGAATCGCCCGACCGATTAATCCTTTTGCAATGTGAAGCAAAACCCACACAGCATCGCTTCAAACCCCCGTCACTACCTCATTTGCATCACAACCTTCCTCCCGTGGAAAAAAGCAATAGGCACCGGGACGCCCATTACCTCTCCACGTTCTCCTCGGCACCGATGTAGCGCCGTGAATTATGGATTTCCAATTAGAAGTTTATTACCCGAAGCGTTCCCTTGTTTCCTGTCCTGTTTCGTGTGCGGCAGGCGGGATGAAAAACTTTGCATCAACATTTAAACGCCAGCCAGAGAGGCTTTAAGGTGACACGGTTCGAGGGGTGAGCGTTTGTATGGCGTCTGTCGGGAGAAGGTGGAGCGAATTCGGACAAATTGCTGCCTGTGGTGCGAGATATAGAGACATTCGAAATTGCTAGCACGGGTCGGTACGCGTGTGTGTGTATGTGTGTGTGTGTTGGGAGAAAGTGGATGATTTGATGAAAATTTGGGACGCGCCGTAATTATGGAAATGGAATAGACATACTCTCGAGCCGAAAGGGACGAAGGCGTTCGAGAGGTCGTGCCGGTCATCAAGTGGGAAAAGTTATCGTATCGTGAGAGGCACATACACATACACACACACACAGTGAGGTGGACGAGCGTGGTTAGAGAAGTGAGGGATGGCACTCAGCAAAAAGGGACGATATTAAGAAGGTTAATTCAATTTACCAAATAGCAGCAGGTGGCCTTGATGAAGTTGGCGGTGAACGGCACCCGGGCACAGACTCCAAGCTGCGCTCCAGTACGGGCTGGAGGACAAAGTTTTCCTGTACCTGCGGCTTGCTTTCACGAAAACTCCTGCAAGTACAGCGCCACTCGCACGGGGTGGACAAGGCAGGGAAATTAATATCAATTGCATCGTAAAAAATACGAAGCGCTAGTAATAACCGTGCTTCTTCTGAAGATCTTTCGGCGCATCCATCGTTTTCGTTGGTGGTTGGAAAGAGTGGTTAGTGTGTGTGGGGGGAGGGAGTGCGTTCATTCCGCACCAAAACTTTGCCAGTTCACAGTTCGCTAGAGTACAACTTTTTAGAAAACACCTGTGTGCCATTTTCTTTGGTAAAAAGATACCTTTCGCGAAGGAGTCTGGTGACAGCGTAGTAGGCTGTGCTAGTCATCGCGTTCGTCAACGCTACAAGTTGGGCGTTGGGAAAGAGGAAGCTTTGCACCCGGGGTGTCGTTCCGGGGGACCATGAATCTAGACGTGACACTCGACACGGCGGAGGAGATCCGGTTTCTGAGCAAGGTGAGCGGTCTGGTGAAGCGGTTGGCCCGCTCGACCCACTTCACCCACCAGGAGCTGGAGGTGGTGCTGCTGCTGTACTACAAGATACTGAAGAACGATCCGGACGCGGCCGGGGGACAAATCTCGCGCCAGCAGCTCACGACCGTGTTCGATACGGCGTTCGGCATTACGGATATGGCGGTGATACGGCGCATCTACGCCGCGCTGGACGGGGGAAATAGCGCGCACGTGTCGATGGAAACGTGGGCCCGGATGGTGTCGCTGTACGTGCGCGGTACGCTCGAGGAGAAGATCCAGTACTGCTACCGGGTGTACGACATCCAGCGCGAGGGCATGATCCGGCGCGACTTCCTGATGGTGCTGATGAGGGGCTGCGTCCGGCAGGAGGAAGGCGTCGATGAGGCGGTGAAGGATCTGGTCGACATCTTGATGACGCGGCTGGACCTGGATCGGGACGGGGCGATTTCGTTCGAGGACTATCGGAAGAGTGTGATGGGCACGCCGCTGTTGTTGGAATGTCTTGGCCAGGCGCTGCCGGATCGAATTCACGTGGAAGCGTTCGCCACGACGTTTCTGGTTATGTAGGTGGAAACGGTAGTTTGATGGGTGAGGATTAGTTTGAGCATGGAAATTCCGGAATATTGAACATTAAATCTTTCGAGAGTAGCAAGTGAAATGAACAAATAAGCATTTATTTTGATGAGGGGATAGGGGGAAGATAAGTTGACGAGGATGAAATAAGCTTTGGGTTGGGCGATATATGCCTCGGGAGGATCTTCAATGTCACCTGTTGGTGTTTTTATTGAAGTCATTCTGGGATAAAATTGCTGAAATGCTTACGATTTGATGCTATGATATCCTGGGTAAAGTGAGACCTTGGGATGCCAACAGATCCACCAACCTGTACAGATAGGACATTCCTGCTCTTCTAAGTAACACAATATTTTCGTTTCAAAATGATGCTCTACAGCGAAATCTACTTTAATCTTCATAATCTGTCGGATTTGTCTTAAATGTCTGACATGTTCTTCATAGGCTTACAGCGTTAAGCTCTATCCACACACACACACACACACACACACACACACACACACACACACACACACCTTACACATCCGTCTTCAATTTCACACCTCCATTCCCCACGTGCAGAGTAAAACCATCCTACTAAATGTGTCTCTTCCCGATTCTCACACGCATTCTCCCGGCTCTCCTCCCCCCCCCCCCCCACTTCTTCCAGTGGCCTCCGACGACGTAGATGTCGAGCGGCACATTGCCGCCAGTGCGTACACGGACACGCGGTCCCGCATCTCGATGGTGCAGTATTTGGAGCCATTGTCGCGACCCACAAAGGCGCCAAGTATGTGTTCACTTTCCATTTTCTAATACTACTCTAACCGCTACCACCTTGTTTGCGTTTCTCATTGTTCTTGGTTGTGGCCGCCAACACACGAGCAAGATCGGGTTATTGGTTTTGTATTGTTCATACTCTTTGTCTCTTTGTTTGTTTGTTTTTTCTCATCTCAAACCGTTGTTTCGTACGATCTTGTCTTGTTTGCATCTCTCACCGAAATTCGTTAGTTTTTAATGCCCTGTGTTTTGCCTCACGTTTCGATGTACTCTCACCGCGCATTGGTCAGGCGGGTTCGATTCCGGGCTGGGTATTGTAGCTTGCGTCTCAAAGAAAAGCAAACCAAAACGACTCAAACAGCAAATAACAGCAAATCAGTATTGCTACTGTTGGGTACCATTTTCTAAAGCCTGCGTGCTGTGTTCGCAAATCGCACCCGCTCCCCCTACATCCGACCCACCTTTGTGCACTAGTTACAAATAAATCACTGTTGTTTGAAGGTTATGTGTTTTCCACCCGACATGCCACGTTTTCGGTTGTGCCTCATTTGTTCTAGTTGTTTTTGTCTGTTTTTCTTTTGCGGTTCAACACACACACACACACACACACACAAACACACACACATACACACAAACACAACATGCAAATTTAATTTTATACTGAGTGTGGCTTTGTGTGAGTGTGTGCGTGTGTGTGCGAAAGTATTTATATTCCGATCGAACTTTTAGTTTCCATTTCCAGCCTTGCTGGTTCCGACTGAAAGAGTGACTAATTGTAGCTTTTTTAAACTTGCACACGCTGCACACACCTGCCAACCACCCTGCCAGCCACACACACACACACACACACACTCACACACAGCTGTATTTGTTGCGTTTCGTTTACCGTAGAGATTGGGCGAATTGTGTCGTATGTTGTAGTTTTTCTTTGCTGTCGTTAGTTAGTAGCTCATTAGAGTGCTTTCGATATGTCGTTGTAATTTGTTGCTGCCATGGGTTGATGCTGTAGGGAACCGGGGGCACGTGGTTCGGGCCGAAGGGAACATGTACACACGTCGTTTGGGGCAGGATGGCTGGGGGCGTCCTTTCTCTTCTCTTCTGGTGCTTGTTGGGGACCGCTTGTCGTAATTTAAGCGCAATGCTTCAACTTTCACACACTCCACGCGGGGACATTGGAGGTTTCACATGTTGTAAAATTTATAAACACAATTAATAACGGCAATGTTACACTCGCAATCTGACAAATTGGTGTAAAATATCATTGCTTTCCGTAGTAAGTGTTTTAGCTTTCATTCATTCTGTATTTAGTAGTGTGTGTGTGAGTGTGTGTAAGCGTATGTAAGAGTGTTTTCTTTAGATTGAAAGCAAATATGTAAAAACAGGCAACCCACCGTGCCACCGTGTGATGGCAGCTGTTAGTACATTTAGCTCCCTAACCGGATTGCGCCAAGTAAAAACACATCATCAACCGGTTTATCGAACCGAATTATTTCCATTTTCCTTCATGCCAGCTTTCATCTCAACCGATCAGCGCATATGTGTGGATGTGTGTGTGTGTGTGTGTGTGTGTGTGTGTGTGTGTGTGTGTGTGTGTGTGTGTGTGCGTGTGTATTAGTATGCAAGCGAAATCACGTGGGCGGTTGAGTTGAGCCGAAGTTGCCCAGTCCGGACAGGGTGGAGCGATAATGCAATAATAGCGTGTGCCATTTACTTAACCATTTTTCTATCTTCCTTTTTTTTCGTTTCTTTGCCTTTCGTTTCGTCGTAAACGCCCGCCGCCGCTGTCGCCGCAACGCAGAATGTGACCAGACGTTCGTGTCCCGGGCTGGTGGACCATCCAACGGAACGTTTAGCGCCCCGATGCTCTCCAACCCGAGCAATCACTCGCGACAGTGTCTGTACATCTTCCTAGCAGGTCCCGGGCAGCGTGTCGATGTGTCCTTTACGTCGTTCAGCCTACGAGGAACGCCTCCAGAGTGAGTAGAACGAATCTGTTGCTAGCAATGTGTATGTGTTGCAAAGCGTTTCCATGTTGTAGCCCGTTGCTTGTACGCACTGTTTAACGCATCACCGGTCACTGTTGTTTACCCGGCAAAGCTTTGCCATAAAATCGTAAAATTAAAATACTAAAAAGCGGGTAAAATTACAAAAAAAAACAGAGACATTTAAATTAATAATAAGAAAGCTTCAATATATGTGCTTCAATGTTTGTTTGTGTTGCTGTACTGTTTGAAAGCAACCGTTACGAGTTGAGTTGTGTAGTTTGACTTCACTCATCAACGGCGAATTCAAGTAACTCCTGTAATCGATCGTTAAAATTAATTTGTGGCTTAAGCCATTAATTAGAGGCCTTTTACATTACATTTCTCATAAAAAAAGAGTTGAAAATTATGTACAACAACGAAAGAAAACATCATTAGAAAGCATTAAACCTCCAAGAGCAACGAGTAAATGAAATCCATTCCATTGTTTTGCCCCCCAAACTAACCCAAGAAGCAAGAAGTTAATGTTCCAAAACGGTTCTCAAGAAACAATCATACAAAAAATGTTCTAAAAAATATTTATTGAGCAAAGAGCACGTGTTACTTCATCGGCAACGTGTGAAAAGAACGAGCGCACCTGCACACCAAATCACTTCATTTGTTTCTCGTTTCTTTTCTCTCTCCCTCTCTTTTTCTCAACACAACTACCATGGTTGTTCGTCAATGAATCGGCAAACGCACAAAAAATATACCACACTCTTAATAAATGTAAAACGAAATCCTCAAAAACACAAAAAAAAAATGCAAAAACACAAAAACCCAAAACAGCGGAGCGGCGGTCGGGGAACTTCCAGCGTAAGTTTGAATGTCATTTCCGTTCAGTCGTTTGTTCCATTATTTTCCTTCCATCCTTCCTTCACGCTCGCGCGTTCCGACCATCCATTGTTTCCTATGTTGTATGTGTATGTGTGTATGAGTGTACGTTTTTGTTTAATGCCCATTCCCGAACCCATTCTCAATAAACACCATCAACCGTCACGTCGCGCACATCGCGATTCGCTACGAACGGTGGGAGGCCCAGGGAGAAGGCCATTATTTTTAGTGATGCATAAATTAAATTGTGTTTCATTGTGTGTATGTGTGTGTGTGTGTAAGGGAGGGAGTGATTTTTTTGCTTCCCAACCCAAAACTGAACGCCCGTGGGCGGAGGGACCTACGCCAAACGTCACATTTCCTAATGGTTCCCATTTGCAAACTGACCAATCTTTTGACCCCGGCGGCAAACGACACAATGCAAAATGGTGGCCAGCTCGCAACCGGTACCACCTTTTTCCCATACACCAGGCAGGGTAGAAACCATCTCGCTTTCGACACTTTTGTGAGTTAAGGAAGATTGAAAGAAGGAAAAAAACTGAATTGTATTTAAAAAATGAAAAGGTTCTTTTCCCACCCAACTCCCTTGAAATGACGCGAATTTCCTTACCTCTCTGCACGTGTATTTTAGAAGCCATTTCTCACTCGGCTCGACCGGGAGTTGCTTTTCATTAAACCAGCATTACATTCATCCATCTACTTTGAATCCCACAGCAATAGTATTTATGGTGAAATAAAGTCACCATCTTTGTAAAGCATTCCATCACGTCGCTTCTCCTTCTTCCTTCCTTCTTCCGGTACATTTATCGGGTGAGGGGGAAAACTTTTCCTTCTCTTCCGCTGGGCTGCCGACACGACCCGACCCTCAGCGTCTCTTGCTACTCTTGCTCAGGCAAGAGCTTTTCCTTTTTAAAGCACTCAGCGCGCGCGTGTGCTTTTGTTTTATGTTGCGGGGCGCGCACTCGAATGCTGGCCGGGCTTCGGCGCCACTGCTGTTATCTCTCATTATCGATGGCGGTAATGGGCGATCGAGAGCAGCCGCTTAATGGTTGCTGCTGCTGCTGCTGCTGCTGCTGCTGTGTCGTGGTGCAGCTGGTGTACGGGGGTAGCGATTTTCTTGGATAAAGTTTTACGCTTACGAGCGCCTGCTAAATGGTGAAATGATTGGAAAAGCCTTTTTTTCGTCGTGTTTGTCGTGGTTTGTAGTGTTTTTTTTCCTTCTGCTAGATGCAGGATGCGC